>NW_027603687.1:0-11000 GCF_053455715.1 Rhinoraja longicauda
TCCCCCTCTCTGTATCAGCTATCTTCCTTCTCCACTCTCAGTCCATATGTAGGGGTTCACCTCAAAACATCAACCATTTCCTTTCTATCCACAGATGCAGCACGACCCGCTGAGTTCCTTCAGCAGATTATTTGTTGCTCCAGATCCCAGCATCTGCAGTCTATTGTGTCTCCATTTTCCACTTTTATTCTGATATTTTGGTAGTTCGCATTGTATTGATGTTCAGCTGGTGCGGTTGGAGTACAAAGCTGTGGATAATGAGGGTGACCATTGTTCTTCAAGATCCAAGCCCCGGGGCAGTTCTGACAGCTGAAAATATCCAGCTGTACAGAGTAAACAAGTAATGGGAGCTGCCAGGAAATGTGACAGTCAACATCTTAATATTATTCTTGTGATCCACATATAAGATATTAATTTGTGGAATTGATGAAAGTGATGAATTGCTAATTTGAATCTTCGTGGGCAATGGCTGCCTTCATCCTGCTGAAGACAGCAATGCTGACCGATCCTAATCCCCAACACACCGCTCTCTCCTCGCTAAAATCAAAACTCTGAAATCCTTTCTTTTGCAAATGGAAAGTGTAACTGTCTTTTCTGATGCAGCATTCAACAGGAAACTGTTAAATATGGCATGGGAAAATGAGAGTCACAACGACATTGACATCCACAGGGAAAGCATTTTGCAAGAGTAAAACGGCTGAAGGTGCTCCTTCAAAATGCCACAAATGTTTGGAAAACCTCATCCGTACGGATCAGGATGCCACAGGAATATTTACAATAGTCTTTTCATTTTTTTCATGTTAATTCAAAAGTACTTATTTTTAAACAACAGGACACAAAGTGCTGGAGTTACTCAGCAGGTCAGGCAGCAGTTCTGGAGAACATGGATAGGTGGCGTTTCAGTTGAGACCCTTCTTCAGACTGAGTCGGGAGGGAGGGGGGAGGGGGAAGAAAGCTGGAAAGGGGAGAGTCAGGACAAAGCGTGGCAGAAGTAATAGGTTGACACAGGCGAGAAGGCTTTTTGACCAGATGGTTCAAACAGGCCAGAGATAAGGTGTGAGACAGGTTTGAAGAGTTGTGGATTGTGAAGCCAGAGGGAGGAAAATAGCAGGAGAGGAAGGGGGTGGAGGTTTGAAATAGGTTGGAGTCCAGGAGGGGCACAGGGAAAGGAGGGAGGAAAAGGAGTGGGGGTTGTGGGGAAGAAAGGGGGTGGGGTTATGGGGTAGTGAGAGACTATCTAAAATTGGAGAATTCAACATTTATACTATAGGGTTGTCAGCTACCCAACAGTATGAACATTTAATTCTCCAAACTTCAGATCGCCTCCCACAATTCCCCCCCCCCCCTCTCCCACTCCTCGTTCCCCTGTGCCCCACCGAGACCCTCCACTCCCCGCTCCTCTCCTCCCTCTGGGCTCACAATCTGTAACTCTTCAAACCTGGGGTCTCACACATACTGTTCTTATCTTAGGCCTTTGTTCCATCCACCTGCTGGTCAAAACCCCCCTTGCCTGTGTCAACCTATTACTTCTGCCACGCTTTGTCCTGCCTTTCCCCTTTTCCAGCTTTATTCTTATCCCCCCTCCCAAATCAGTGTGAAAAATGGTCTTGACACAAAACGTCACCTATCCCATATTCTCCAGAGATCCCACCTGACCTGCTGATTAATCCAGCACTTTCGGTCCTATTGTGAACTAACTAGCTTCTGCAATTCTTTGTTTCTACTTATTTTTCAACTTGAAATGTCTTAATAACCTATATTGTTTATTCAATGTTACTTTCTTGCATCTTGTGGTTTTAACCTGAGTGTCTGATTCCAGTGACTCTTGGATTGTTTCTTAAATTTGTCTTCCACTGTTTGGATGTAACAGAGATGCTTCCAGCTTGTGACATTTCTTATGTGTTGTGCAAAGTGGGATCCATAAATCTGATGAATTACTATTGTTTTAGTAATGCATCCAAAAGATTTCTAGTCACTGCAAAGAAACTCAGGTACATTTAAATAAATGAATGTTGAAAACATAAATTGACAATTTATTGCATCAAAACAGAATTTAAAAATAATATTCTTTCCACCTTTGATGGTGAAACAGTACCATCTAATAAAAGGAGGTAGTCCCCATCTTTTCTCAGTGTATATCAGTCCAGCGTGATCTTGCAGAATATTTGAATGGTAAGGGGAAAAGACATCTTTACATGGGTGCTGTCCAGCAACAGTCACCAGATAGTGATCAGGAACAGAAACCTTTGTTAATTATGATTAAAAAGATTTCGTACTGCAAATTCACAATCCAATTTTCAGAAAAAAACAACTGCATTTTTTAAAAGCTGGATTTTTTATACCAAGCTGCACACTACAATAATAAATTACAATTTCTGCCTGAATTTCTAATTCAAAGTAGAATTAACATTGTAGATTTTCATTATAGACATAGTCTATTTCACCTAATAGGTGTAACTGACAATGGTCAATTTCTGTTCCATTCAGTCTTGGAAGAACAGAATATTGCAAGTTAGAAGAGCTTACTGTAAATGGAATTCTTTACAGTAATGCATCAAAAAGATTTCTAGTCACTGTAATATATTTAGAAAATATTTTAACTTCTCTTACTAAATTCATTTCCTAAAGAAGATGATTTAATTTGAATTCCCCCACATTAATCCTGAATGTCCACGTCTGTGCCAGTCCTGGGCTTCTGCCAATGTAACAGATTGGCAGCATGTACATGAATGTCTGCTGATTCCTGATTTGGAAAGCTGCTGACAGAAACATAAACATATCCCAGTGAGACTCCTGCCTCTTTATAGAAAGACACCTTTGCCCAGTACTTAACACAGCACCAACTGAATACTAAGTGCGGCACTGTTTCTTATTGCTCAAACTGGGCTCGTATATGACATATTTCTATAGTTTTATCCTTTATCTTGTGAATAAATGATATCTTAACTGCACAAAACGTGAAAGACTTTTGGCTCCCAAAATTTTTTTTACCATCTATTTTGTAGTTAGCTGTAAATTAAAAGACAAAATATTATTTTTTTAAATCAGCTGATAATATCCATTTACTAAATTTAAAAATGATGGAGTCCTGGAACAAATAATTTATCCTTGCTGTTCGGTAGATTTAACATAATGGAGATGAGTGAAAAGCTGTTGCCTCTGATTTAGTGTAATAGCCAAAGTCAAGACATATCATCCAGCGGTATGAATATTGACTTCTCTAACTTCAAGTTACCCTTGCTTTCCCTCTCTCTCCATCCCTCTCCCTTCCTAGTTCTCCGACCGGACTGATTGTCCCCCGATTACATTTTATCTCTGTATGCTTCGTTGTCATCTTCCCCTAGCTAATAATGATCTATTCTACATTTCCCTTGATCCCATCTCCTTTGATGTCTCATTTTCACACCTTCACCTTCCTTATCTCTGTGTCTCCCTCTCCCCTGACTTTCAGTCTGAAGAAGTGTCTCGACCCGCAAGGTCACCCATTCCTTCTATCCAGAGAGGCTGCCTGTTCCTCTGAGTTACTCCAGCATTTTGTGTCTATCTTCGATGTAAACCAGCATCCTTCCTGCACATATCAGTAAAATTGGTGAGCCCAATTACTTCAAAAGTAAATCAGACACTTTTGATTGGCTGCGTACATTTGGGGGATAATGTCACTGTAAAATGAGGTATGATGTGTCACAGGTTTTATTTTGGAAATAAGCATGGCTTACTGAAAATTAATTTCACAGATTGCGGGGGAAATAAGGGATTGTGATTTGTCAGGTCTTACTTATTTTTAGGGATTCTTTGGCCAATTAAAACAAATTTTCACTGTTAAAAATTCTGCATAGTGTGCAGCTTTGGTGATGTAGCCCTTAACTATTTTTTCCTTCATGTGTTTGAATCAGACGGCTGGCAGCTGTGTTTAATTATCTTTATCCAGCAGGCTAGTGCTCTTCAGCAATCTGAAATGCACCACATCAGGCAGGAGCAGCAAGGAGCCAATGTTTTTTTTGGAATTGTAATGCTGGTAAAGCAGCATGCTGTATGAATTAACTATTTAAAGAGAAACTGACTCTCAACAACAAAGTATTGGTATTTAAAAAACCAAGCATGCACAAAACAGCAAAGTAAATGGAAAGGTGTACAGCTTGTTTAAAGATGCTTGTTCTTTAGATATAAATGTACACTAGCTCATCTTCATAAAAGGTTTAGGATAATGTTTGTTATATTTCAACATACAACATGAAAACTTGAGTGGATGATTATTTTAGGAACATTATGAATGCCACAGATTCAATTTTTCCTTCAAAGGTATCGCAAAAAGCTGGAGTAACTCAGCGGGTCAGGCAGCATCTCAGGAGAGAAGGAATGGGTGACGTTTCGGGTCGAGACCCTTCTTCAGACTGATGTCAGGGGGGGTGGGACAAAGAAAGGATGCAGTTGGAGACAGGAAGACAGTGGGAGAACTGGGAAGGGAAAGAGAGGGGCAGAGGAGCTATCTAAAGTTAGAGAAGTCAATGTTCATATCGCTGGGGTGTAAGCTGCCCAAGCGAAATATGAGGTGCTGTTCCTCCAATTTGCGGTGGGCCTCACTATGACACTGGAGGAGGCCCAGTGTCATAGTGAGGAACAGATTTGTCCCTCTATACATTCAGCTCTTCCTCATCACTATTTCTCTTGACTTCTCCAAAATTAAGGTTTGCTTGTCTTCCATCCATTCTGCTCATGCAGGAATTTTATGCTGGTGAATATTTGGAAGATCAATGCAATTGTTTCAGTCTCTGCTCCGATTCCATTAACCCATTTGTGAGGCTGAACCAAGCTGTTTGCATTTTTGTTCTTGTTTTTGCCTCAAGCCCATTTTGCACCAATGCTGAGACCACCTACTTCCTCTTCAGCAATGCTATCTGTCCTGCATCAGTCTCAGTTAATTTGCTGCTGAAACCCTCGTACATATCTTTGTTACTGTTAGACAACCGCAGCAGCCTCCCATCGTCCAACCTGACGAAACTTGAAATATTCCAAAGTTTTACTTCTTTATCTATGTTCAAGTCCATTTCACCCATTACTCCTCTGCTTGGAGTCTCCAGCACTATGTTTTTTTGATGAATCCGCATCTGCAGTTCCTTGTGTCTACATCTTAAAAATTTACATCCTCATTTTCAAATACCTTCAAGTTCTCTCCCTCCCTACATCTAAGTATTTCTGACAGATGTCGCCTATACAGATATTACCAATCCATCTAAAACCCAAGTCTACGCCTTCCACTTGAAGAACAAGTATGCAAATCGAAGGTTGAAGATCACATGGAATGGAGTCCGATTGGAGCACTGTGACAATCCAGTCTATCTTGGTATGACTCTTGATTGATCTCTGACTTACAAAGCACATATCACCAAGCTTAAAGGAAAAGTCAGTTCCAGAAATGCTCTGCTTAGCAAGCTCCCCTCTTAGCAAAGTGGGGAGAAAATTCTAAAACCATTCGATCAACAGCACTAGCTCTCTGCTTCTCCACTGCTGAGTATGCCTACGCAGTATGGGAAGGCTCAGCTCATGCAAGGAAGATTGATCCTGTGCTAAACACAAGCTGTCGCTGCATCAGTGGATGCATGAAACCTACCAAGACTGACAACATTTACCTACTCTCTGGCATTGCACCTCCTGGAATCAGAAGAGCTGTAGCCAGTCAAAAAGAACGCCTCAGACAATCAGAGGATGAAAGACACCCCCTACATGACCACCCTTTGCTACCTCAGCGTTTGAAATCACGCAGAGGTTTCCTCTCTTCTGTCCATCCCCTGGACTGCAGTGCATTGTCCAGAAGGCTCAAACTCTGGGAAAAGAGACTAGAGAAATCTCCGGAAGACATTCACATGGCAATCGATCCCTCTGAGAAACTCTCACCAGGTTCTGACCAACCATGGATAACCTGGCGCAGTCTCAAGAGACGGCGGAGAGGCATAAGGAGGAGCAAATCGAACATGCTGAAGTGGGGATATACTGAAGATGCGGCAGACTGCAAGTGTGGATGGGGCCTCCAGACTATGGAACATCTCCTGAGCTGTGACATGCTGCATGACACATGCACTGTAAAGGATCTTGCAGAGGCCAACGATGTGGTACTAAATTTGCTTGCTATTGGCAAACAGTTGTATGATGACACAAAATAATAATAATCTAAGTATTCTCTTCATTCCATTGAGATATTGGTGTTTCTCAAACTGTTAATTCTAGTGCATTGTATTATAATCACCATTGTGGATTCCAATCTCTTGAGTTGACAATACCCTAAATGTCTCCTCTTTCCTCCTTTGAGACACTCCTTAAAAACCGACCTGTTTGACTAAGCAGTTGGTAATCTGCCAAAATATGTGGCTCACTGTCAGATTTTGCATGATAATCCCCCTGTGAAGTATCATGAGATGTTTGTTGCATTTAACATGTAATGCAAATGCCAGTTGAGGACAGAGGCTAGTATTTTAATAGTATCCCTCAGGAAGCAAAGAGATTGAGTGCTTAAAATAGCAGAATAGTCTTGTGAGCCATTACATGAAACGTTGCTTTCTAGCATATTTGCTGCAAAATAGATGGGATTTCTCCTGTTGTACTGCATTTTTTTCACATTCATTGATTATTGCAACAAATACAACAGTAGATTAATAAATCAATATTTTCAGCCTCTTGATTTAAATGTATTTTTAATTTATTGAATATTGGTTTATTTTTAAATACTAACCTTCCAATCAAGATGTGAAAGCATTAGAATGTTAAGTTAACATCATTCATTTTTATATCAATGGTCATACAGTTAAAAGCAGTCCAAGGATTAAAAAAGGATTCAGCGTAGCTGATTACAAATCAGTTCAGCTTTCCCGACTGAAAATGCGAAAACCAGAATTATACTGTAACGTGGTTTCACAGTTACCATAGAAACTAACATCTATGCTAATTGTGTCTTGAGGCATAAATTGGTCAGCTGCTTGCAACAGACAAAGCACCCAAGCACACAGCTCTCAGTTTACACTGGCATTAACGCCCTTACACAGAGTCACTGTTTTAATCCTTTTATTATTGTCAATTTTTAAGATGTTATATATTTACACATGTGCAACATAAATTAAAGAAATTGATTAAAAACAACATTGTTATTTAAAAAAATTATAAATGTGTATGTACACATTACACACATCATTTTGAAATTATATATTTTATAGAAAATAGTTGTTGAAAATAGTGTATTGAAAACATACGAAGGTTGGTTGAAGGATATTTGGTCAGATTAGCCATTTTCATACTGGGTGTACTTCAAAACTGTGTTTCTCTTCAGAATGCAGGTCCAATAAAATAAACTTGTTTGCCAATGCCATCAGTAAGCTAATTCAAATTTACCAACGTTTCATCTGTTTATCTCATCAGAAACAACCCTTTCTCAATCATTTACATATCTCCCAATCTTTTAACATAAATACAAGCACCCTTGGCAGATCATGAACATCTCTAAATGATTTTCATTTGTAAAACTATTAAAATATATTATTCTTAAGCAAAACACAAAGTGCTGGAGGAACTCATTGGGTCAGGCATCTGTGGAGGGAATGGACCGATGTCATTTTGGGTCAGGACAACTTCTTCACTACCTCCATAGATGCTGCCTGACCCACTGAGTTCCTCCAGCACTGTGTTTTGCTCAAGCAAACACTGCAACATGCAATTTCTTGTGTCCCAATATTATTTTTACATTTTTGTCACAATGCTATGTGCCAGTTTTTTGAACCTTCAAATATTTAGACTCCAGATCCAAATTAACTCCCAAACTATTCTCCTTCGGAGAATGAGCTAATATTCCACTCTATATTCCCTTGTTTCAGGAGATG
Organism: Rhinoraja longicauda; assembly: GCF_053455715.1. Classification (NCBI taxonomy): domain Eukaryota; kingdom Metazoa; phylum Chordata; class Chondrichthyes; order Rajiformes; family Arhynchobatidae; genus Rhinoraja; species Rhinoraja longicauda. Next base: position 7,863 of record NW_027603687.1, read on the forward strand.
TGTACATTACTTTAGACAGCATCGGACAAAGATCCTCTGTAATGTCAGAAATAATATCACACTCAATGTTCATTCATGAGATACCCATTTCATATGTCTGTGCAATCCATTTCAAGATTCACCTTGACCAGTGCTTTTTTCTCATTCTTTCTGTCATGTATCCCGATCTGCATTATTTTACAGTCAGCTAGATTAGACTGTATCTGCCAATCGATTGTCTGCCTCCGCAAGATGCTTGTCAGATGAGACGATTCTTCATCCTATTAAGCAGGCACTTTGATGTCAACAATAAATATTGATATGGATTTGCAGGTAGCCTCCTTTAGGTCATTTTAGAAAGTACCACTCCAAATATCGTGCTTGGAGGACTCCTTTCAGACATATAGACTTTGTTTCCTTTTGTCAATTTCTGTATGTTTTCAGCAGTGCTTTGTTGATTTTAAATCTTGAACTCGTTATAATAGCATCTTACTGTAAGCCCACTATATCATAAGTATATTCTCACTTTTGAAGATCTTTTGAATCCATCAAAAAATCTATAAAATGACATTTAAACATTGCAGTTCATTTTCTTTTAGTTTCAGAGAAGGAACAATAAGTATTATGATAACATTTCCAGTTCTTCAAAGTTTTTTTGCCAATAGTTTAAATAATTCCATTGCTTGGATTCTCCTTCATCAGTGCTTTGTTTGCCAATTGAAGTTTGAAGAGGTGTATGAGAAATATTGCTAATAGTGGATCATTTTGTGAAAAAGCAAACAAGTACCAGCCCAAAATAAAGAAACAATTTCCACTTGCTGTTCAAACAGACAAAACAAACTTTAATAGAAACATTAAATAATGCAAAATTAGTATTAAGTGTTCGTGCATGGTTGGACTTTGAGTTGTGATGAAATGTTGTATGGCTGTGTATTAAAAGGATGAAGCAACTAGGGTGGAAGCATTTGTCAGCATGGTGCATCTTTAAAATAATTTGGTTCTATGTTGCATTAATATTGTTTCTGATACTTTCAAAATTTTCCATTCATATTTTCCAATATTGCATTGATTTAATAAATTAATGATAATAGTGCAGTAATCTGGAAATGTTAGTTTTCTGAATGGTGTTTTCACCCTGATCCCTAACTTTCACCAATGATGACAAGAGTTGACAAATTATGGTCCAGCCGTCTGCTCGAATAGTTAAATGTAATGGGATACTTTGTGTTTTGCAGCAGAAATTAGATTTACTTCTCCCACGCCTGTGACGAGTGATGTTGCTGTGCATGTGTAGTGAGGGTATACAATGCTTATTATGACATTGTGCAGCACTTGGCTTGATGTCACCTTTTATAACATGAACAATGAGGCACCCATCAGTGGGCATCCAAAAGCTTGGTTCAATGTTATTTAAAACAGCTTCCCTGGTCCACTAGCAGAGATTCTGATGAATTTACCGGTAGGTGGTTCAACAAATTTTCTTTTCAGATGATTGCCCCCACCACGCAGTTCCTTTTGATCATCTCCCCAAATGACCTCAACCAGGCTCTTGATTATTTCCATTGAGGAGTCTTTATCCTGGATCCTCTCCCCTTTACTCTTTTATGATTCTTCCCTTCACAGAAACCACCTGCAGCTCTCTTTGATCTTTACCTCTCTGGTCCTGAAACCTTTCCCCAACCCAATCCACTACCCAGTTCCCTTACTCCGTCACCTCCACAATGGTAGAACATCACGAATTTCACCTGCATTTGTTGCAGGCAGCACCTTCTTGAATATTGCTGCTCAAGCTTTCCCCACATACCACCTCTTTCATATGCACGTGCTTTTCAATTTTTGGGTCAATCTATCCTTCCTTTATGGCAGAACTATTAACAGTTCTTCTCTGGTTATTTTAATGGTGATGTGCATTGTGGTGTGCATCTGATTTATAGATTGAGGGACTGATTTGAGGCAACATCTGAATGGAAGGGAAATTTTAGTTACATGTTCGATGTTCTCCCCCCTCGACTCCATCCAAGGACCCAAACAGTCTTTCCACATGAGGCAGAGGTTCACCTGCATCTCCTCCAACCTCATCTACTGTATCCGCTGTTCCAGGTGTAAACTTCTCTACATCGGCGAGACCAAGCGCAGGCACGGCGATCGTTTCGCTGAACACCTCTGCTCAGTCTGTCTTAACGAACCTGATTTCCCGATGGCTCAGCACTTCAACTCCCCCTCCCATTCTCAATCTGACCTTTCTGTCCTGGGTCTCCTCCATTGCCAGTGTGATGCCCAGCACAAATTGGAGGAACAGCACCTCATATTTCGCTTGGGTAGTTTACAGCCTAGCGGTTTGAACATTGACTTCTCTAACTTCAGATAGTCCCTGCTTTCCCTCTCTATCCCCTCCACCTTTCCAGTTCTCCCACCAGTCTTCCTATCTCTGACTACATCCTATCTTTGTCCCGCCCCCTCCCCTGACATCAGTATGAAGAAGGGTCTCGACCCGAAATGTCACCCATCCCTTCTCTCCAGAGGTGCTGCCTGAGCCACTGAGTTACTCCAGCATTTTGTGTCTACCTCCTCTGGCAGCCTGTTCCATACACCCGCCACCCTCTGTGTCAAAAGGTTACCCCTCGGATTCCTATTAAATCTTTTCCCCTTCACTTTGAACCTATGTCCTCTGGTCCTCGATTCCCCTATTCTGGGTAAAAGACTGTGCATCTACCCGATCTATTCCTCTCATGATTTTATATACCTCGATAAGATCTCCGCTCATCCTCCGACGCTCCATGGAATAGAGACCCAGCCTACTTAACCTCTCCCTATAGCTCACACCCTCTAATCCTGGCAACAACCTTGTAAATCTTTTCTGAACCCTTTCAAGCTTGACCATATCTTTCCTATAACATGGTGCTCAGAACTGAACACAATGTTCTAAATGTGTAGGAAAATAACTGCAGATGGTGGTACAAATCGAAGGTATCACAAAATGCTGGAATAACTCAACGGGTCAGGCAGCATCTCTGGAGAGAAGGAATGGGTGACGTTTCGGGTCGAGACCCTTCTTCGTCTGAAGAAGGGTCTCGACCCGAAACGTCACCCATTCCTTCTCTCCAGAGATGCTGCCTGATCCGCTGAGTTACTCCAGCATGTTGTGATACCTACAATATT
>NW_027603688.1:0-11000 GCF_053455715.1 Rhinoraja longicauda
ATCTTTATTGGTGTACGGTTCCCCCTGACATCCATCCACCCACCCACCGATCGATCAATCAATCAATCTTTGATTAATTCTTATTATTATTAATTATATAAATTATTATTACTATAGTATTATTATTGTATTTACTACCCCCGGCATTGCATTAGGATGACTTTTCAGGCTGCTGCAATGTTAAATGCAGTGATCGCCTTGCATTAAAGAAATATTGCAACACCCTGCGATGTGAAATGCAATAATAATCCTGCAAAACCTCTCAAATGTTAAACGTGGCTAATGCATCGTATTAGGATAACTTTGCAGGCTACTGCAATGTTAAATGCAGTGATGGCCTTGCATTAAAGTCATCTAGCGACCCCCCATGGATGTTATATGCATTAAATTAATTGCAATAATTTTGCAAAACCTCTCAAATGTTAAATGCAACAAATGCATCGCATTAGGATGACTTTTCTGGCTGCTGCAATGTTAAATGCAGTGATCGCCTTGCATTAAAGAAATATTGGAACACCCTGCGATGTGAAATGCAACAATAATCCTGCAAAACCTCTCAAATGTTAAATGCGACTAAAGCATCGTATTAGGATAACTTTGCAGGCTGCTGCATTGTTAAATGCAGCGCTGGCGTTGCATTAAAGCAATATTGCAACCCCCTGGGATGTTAAATGCAATAAAATTAATTGCAATAACTTTGCAAAACCTCTCAAATGTTAAATGCAATTAATGCAACGCATTAGAACAACTTTGCAGGCTCCTGCAATGTTAAATGCAGCGCAGGCCTTGCATTAAAGCAAAATTGCAGCTGTTCTGGGGTATTAAACGCATTAAAATCATTGTAATAATCATGCAAAATCTCTCAAATGTTCAATGCAACTAATGCATGGTACCATTAAAATCTTTATTGGTGTACGGTTCCTCCTGACATCCATCCACCCACCCACCGATCGATCAATCAATCAATCTTTGATTAATTCTTATTATTATTAATTATATAAATTATTATTACTATAGTATTATTATTGTATTTACTACCCCCGGCATCGCATTAGGATGACTTTTCAGGCTGCTGCAATGTTAAATGCAGTGATCGCCTTGCATTAAAGAAATATTGCAACACCCTGCGATGTGAAATGCAATAATAATCCTGCAAAACCACTCAAATGTTAAACGTGACTAATGCATCGTATTAGGATAACTTTGCAGGCTACTGCAATGTTAAATGCAGTGATGGCCTTGCATTAAAGTCATCTAGCGACCCCCATGGATGTTATATGCATTAAATTAATTGCAATAATTTTGCAAAACCTCTCAAATGTTAAATGCAACAAATGCATCGCATTAGGATGACTTTTCTGGCTGCTGCAATGTTAAATGCAGTGATCGCCTTGCATTAAAGAAATATTGGAACACCCTGCGATGTGAAATGCAACAATAATCCTGCAAAACCTCTCAAATGTTAAATGCGACTAAAGCATCGTATTAGGATAACTTTGCAGGCTGCTGCATTGTTAAATGCAGCGCTGGCGTTGCATTAAAGCAATATTGCAACCCCCTGGGATGTTAAATGCAATAAAATTAATTGCAACAATTTTGCAAAACCTCTCAAATGTTAAATGCAATTAATGCAACGCATTAGAACAACTTTGCAGGCTCCTGCAATGTTAAATGCAGCGCAGGCCTTGCATTAAAGCAAAATTGCAGCTGTTCTGGGGTATTAAACGCATTAAAATCATTGTAATAATCATGCAAAATCTCTCAAATGTTCAATGCAACTAATGCATGGTACCATTAAAATCTTTATTGGTGTACGGTTCCCCCTGACATCCATCCACCCACCCACCGATCGATCAATCAATCAATCTTTGATTAATTCTTATTATTATTAATTATATAATTTATTATTACTATAGTATTATTATTGTATTTACTACCCCCGGCATCGCATTAGGATGACTTTTCAGGCTGCTGCAATGTTAAATGCAGTGATCGCCTTGCATTAAAGAAATATTGCAACACCCTGCGATGTGAAATGCAATAATAATCCTGCAAAACCTCTCAAATGTTAAACGTGACTAATGCATCGTATTAGGATAACTTTGCAGGCTACTGCAATGTTAAATGCAGTGATGGCCTTGCATTAAAGTCATCTAGCGACCCCCCATGGATGTTATATGCATTAAATTAATTGCAATAATTTTGCAAAACCTCTCAAATGTTAAATGCAACAAATGCATCGCATTAGGATGACTTTTCTGGCTGCTGCAATGTTAAATGCAGTGATCGCCTTCCATTAAAGAAATATTGGAACACCCTGCGATGTGAAATGCAACAATAATCCTGCAAAACCTCTCAAATGTTAAATGCGACTAAAGCATCGTATTAGGATAACTTTGCAGGCTGCTGCATTGTTAAATGCAGCGCTGGCGTTGCATTAAAGCAATATTGCAACCCCCTGGGATGTTAAATGCAATAAAATTAATTGCAACAATTTTGCAAAACCTCTCAAATGTTAAATGCAATTAATGCAACGCATTAGAACAACTTTGCAGGCTCCTGCAATGTTAAATGCAGCGCAGGCCTTGCATTAAAGCAAAATTGCAGCTGTTCTGGGGTATTAAACGCATTAAAATCATTGTAATAATCATGCAAAATCTCTCAAATGTTCAATGCAACTAATGCATGGTACCATTAAAATCTTTATTGGTGTACGGTTCCCCCTGACATCCATCCACCCACCCACCGATCGATCAATCAATCAATCTTTGATTCATTCTTATTATTATTAATTATATAAATTATTATTACTATAGTATTATTATTGTATTTACTACCCCCGCATCGCATTAGGATGACTTTTCAGGCTGCTGCAATGTTAAATGCAGCGCTGGCGTTGCATTAAAGCAATATTGCAACCCCCTGGGATGTTAAATGCAATAAAATTAATTGCAACAATTTTGCAAAACCTCTCAAATGTTAAATGCAATTAATGCAACGCATTAGAACAACTTTGCAGGCTCCTGCAATGTTAAATGCAGCGCAGGCCTTGCATTAAAGCAAAATTGCAGCTGTTCTGGGGTATTAAACGCATTAAAATCATTGTAATAATCATGCAAAATCTCTCAAATGTTCAATGCAACTAATGCATGGTACCATTAAAATCTTTATTGGTGTACGGTTCCCCCTGACATCCATCCACCCACCCACCGATCGATCAATCAATCAATCTTTGATTAATTCTTATTATTATTAATTATATAATTTATTATTACTATAGTATTATTATTGTATTTACTACCCCCGGCATCGCATTAGGATGACTTTTCAGGCTGCTGCAATGTTAAATGCAGTGATCGCCTTGCATTAAAGAAATATTGCAACACCCTGCGATGTGAAATGCAATAATAATCCTGCAAAACCTCTCAAATGTTAAACGTGACTAATGCATCGTATTAGGATAACTTTGCAGGCTACTGCAATGTTAAATGCAGTGATGGCCTTGCATTAAAGTCATCTAGCGACCCCCCATGGATGTTATATGCATTAAATTAATTGCAATAATTTTGCAAAACCTCTCAAATGTTAAATGCAACAAATGCATCGCATTAGGATGACTTTTCTGGCTGCTGCAATGTTAAATGCAGTGATCGCCTTCCATTAAAGAAATATTGGAACACCCTGCGATGTGAAATGCAACAATAATCCTGCAAAACCTCTCAAATGTTAAATGCGACTAAAGCATCGTATTAGCATAACTTTGCAGGCTGCTGCATTGTTAAATGCAGCGCTGGCGTTGCATTAAAGCAATATTGCAACCCCCTGGGATGTTAAATGCAATAAAATTAATTGCAATAATTTTGCAAAACCTCTCAAATGTTAAATGCAATTAATGCAACGCATTAGAACAACTTTGCAGGCTCCTGCAATGTTAAATGCAGCGCAGGCCTTGCATTAAAGCAAAATTGCAGCTGTTCTGGGGTATTAAACGCATTAAAATCATTGTAATAATCATGCAAAATCTCTCAAATGTTCAATGCAACTAATGCATGGTACCATTAACATCTTTATTGGTGTACGGTTCCCCCTGACATCCATCCACCCACCGACCGATCGATCAATCAATCAATCTTTGATTAATTCTTATTATTATTAATAATATAAATTATTATTACTATAGTATTATTATTGTATTTACTACCCCCGGCATCGCATTAGGATGACTTTTCAGGCTGCTGCAATGTTAAATGCAGTGATGGCCTTGCATTAAAGTCATCTAGCGACCCCCCATGAATGTTATATGCATTAAATTAATTGCAATAATTTTGCAAAACCTCTCAAATGTTAAATGCAACAAATGCATCGCATTAGGATGACTTTTCTGGCTGCTGCAATGTTAAATGCAGTGATCGCCTTGCATTAAAGAAATATTGCAACACCCTGCGATGTGAAATGCAATAATAATCCTGCAAAACCTCTCAAATGTTAAACGTGACTAATGCATCGTATTAGGATAACTTTGCAGGCTACTGCAATGTTAAATGCAGTGATGGCCTTGCATTAAAGTCATCTAGCGACCCCCCATGGATGTTATATGCATTAAATTAATTGCAATAATTTTGCAAAACCTCTCAAATGTTAAATGCAACAAATGCATCGCATTAGGATGACTTTTCTGGCTGCTGCAATGTTAAATGCAGTGATCGCCTTCCATTAAAGAAATATTGGAACACCCTGCGATGTGAAATGCAACAATAATCCTGCAAAACCTCTCAAATGTTAAATGCGACTAAAGCATCGTATTAGGATAACTTTGCAGGCTGCTGCATTGTTAAATGCAGCGCTGGCGTTGCATTAAAGCAATATTGCAACCCCCTGGGATGTTAAATGCAATAAAATTAATTGCAACAATTTTGCAAAACCTCTCAAATGTTAAATGCAATTAATGCAACGCATTAGAACAACTTTGCAGGCTCCTGCAATGTTAAATGCAGCGCAGGCCTTGCATTAAAGCAAAATTGCAGCTGTTCTGGGGTATTAAACGCATTAAAATCATTGTAATAATCATGCAAAATCTCTCAAATGTTCAATGCAACTAATGCATGGTACCATTAAAATCTTTATTGGTGTACGGTTCCCCCTGACATCCATCCACCCACCCACCGATCGATCAATCAATCAATCTTTGATTCATTCTTATTATTATTAATTATATAAATTATTATTACTATAGTATTATTATTGTATTTACTACCCCCGCATCGCATTAGGATGACTTTTCAGGCTGCTGCAATGTTAAATGCAGCGCTGGCGTTGCATTAAAGCAATATTGCAACCCCCTGGGATGTTAAATGCAATAAAATTAATTGCAACAATTTTGCAAAACCTCTCAAATGTTAAATGCAATTAATGCAACGCATTAGAACAACTTTGCAGGCTCCTGCAATGTTAAATGCAGCGCAGGCCTTGCATTAAAGCAAAATTGCAGCTGTTCTGGGGTATTAAACGCATTAAAATCATTGTAATAATCATGCAAAATCTCTCAAATGTTCAATGCAACTAATGCATGGTACCATTAAAATCTTTATTGGTGTACGGTTCCCCCTGACATCCATCCACCCACCCACCGATCGATCAATCAATCAATCTTTGATTAATTCTTATTATTATTAATTATATAATTTATTATTACTATAGTATTATTATTGTATTTACTACCCCCGGCATCGCATTAGGATGACTTTTCAGGCTGCTGCAATGTTAAATGCAGTGATCGCCTTGCATTAAAGAAATATTGCAACACCCTGCGATGTGAAATGCAATAATAATCCTGCAAAACCTCTCAAATGTTAAACGTGACTAATGCATCGTATTAGGATAACTTTGCAGGCTACTGCAATGTTAAATGCAGTGATGGCCTTGCATTAAAGTCATCTAGCGACCCCCCATGGATGTTATATGCATTAAATTAATTGCAATAATTTTGCAAAACCTCTCAAATGTTAAATGCAACAAATGCATCGCATTAGGATGACTTTTCTGGCTGCTGCAATGTTAAATGCAGTGATCGCCTTCCATTAAAGAAATATTGGAACACCCTGCGATGTGAAATGCAACAATAATCCTGCAAAACCTCTCAAATGTTAAATGCGACTAAAGCATCGTATTAGCATAACTTTGCAGGCTGCTGCATTGTTAAATGCAGCGCTGGCGTTGCATTAAAGCAATATTGCAACCCCCTGGGATGTTAAATGCAATAAAATTAATTGCAATAATTTTGCAAAACCTCTCAAATGTTAAATGCAATTAATGCAACGCATTAGAACAACTTTGCAGGCTCCTGCAATGTTAAATGCAGCGCAGGCCTTGCATTAAAGCAAAATTGCAGCTGTTCTGGGGTATTAAACGCATTAAAATCATTGTAATAATCATGCAAAATCTCTCAAATGTTCAATGCAACTAATGCATGGTACCATTAACATCTTTATTGGTGTACGGTTCCCCCTGACATCCATCCACCCACCGACCGATCGATCAATCAATCAATCTTTGATTAATTCTTATTATTATTAATAATATAAATTATTATTACTATAGTATTATTATTGTATTTACTACCCCCGGCATCGCATTAGGATGACTTTTCAGGCTGCTGCAATGTTAAATGCAGTGATGGCCTTGCATTAAAGTCATCTAGCGACCCCCCATGAATGTTATATGCATTAAATTAATTGCAATAATTTTGCAAAACCTCTCAAATGTTAAATGCAACAAATGCATCGCATTAGGATGACTTTTCTGGCTGCTGCAATGTTAAATGCAGTGATCGCCTTGCATTAAAGAAATATTGCAACACCCTGCGATGTGAAATGCAATAATAATCCTGCAAAACCTCTCAAATGTTAAACGTGACTAATGCATCGTATTAGGATAACTTTGCAGGCTACTGCAATGTTAAATGCAGTGATGGCCTTGCATTAAAGTCATCTAGCGACCCCCCATGGATGTTATATGCATTAAATTAATTGCAATAATTTTGCAAAACCTCTCAAATGTTAAATGCAACAAATGCATCGCATTAGGATGACTTTTCTGGCTGCTGCAATGATAAATGCAGTGATCGCCTTGCATTAAAGAAATATTGCAACACCCTGCGATGTGAAATGCAATAATAATCCTGCAAAACCTCTCAAATGTTAAATGCGACTAAAGCATCATATTAGGATAACTTTGCAGGCTGCTGCATCGTTAAATGCAGCGCTGGCGTTGCATTAAAGCAATATTGCAACCCCTGGGATGTTAAATGCAATAAAATTAATTGCAATAATTTTGCAAAACCTCTCAAATGTTAAATGCAATTAATGCAACGCATTAGAACAACTTTGCAGGCTCCTGCAATGTTAAATGCAGCGCAGGCCTTGCATTAAAGCAAAATTGCAGCTGTTCTGGAGTATTAAACGCATTAAAATCATTGTAATAATCATGCAAAATCTCTCAAATGTTCAATGCAACTAATGCATGGTACCATTAAAATCTTTATTGTTGTACGGTTCCCCCTGACATCCATCCACCCACCCACCGATCGATCAATGAATCAATCTTTGATTAATTCTTATTATTATTAATAATATAAATTATTATTACTATAGTATTATTATTGTATTTACTACCCCCGGCATCGCATTAGGATGACTTTTCAGGCTGCTGCAATGTTAAATGCAGTGATCGCCTTGCATTAAAGAAATATTGCAACACCCTGCGATGTGAAATGCAATAATAATCCTGCAAAACCTCTCAAATGTTAAACGTGACTAATGCATCGTATTAGGATAACTTTGCAGGCTACTGCAATGTTAAATGCAGTGATGGCCTTGCATTAAAGTCATCTAGCGACCCCCCATGGATGTTATATGCATTAAATTAATTGCAATAATTTTGCAAAACCTCTCAAATGTTAAATGCAACAAATGCATCGCATTAGGATGAATTTTCTGGCTGCTGCAATGTTAAATGCAGTGATCGCCTTGCATTAAAGAAATATTGGAACACCCTGCGATGTGAAATGCAACAATAATCCTGCAAAACCTCTCAAATGTTAAATGCGACTAAAGCATCGTATTAGGATAACTTTGCAGGCTGCTGCATTGTTAAATGCAGCGCTGGCGTTGCATTAAAGCAATATTGCAACCCCCTGGGATGTTAAATGCAATAAAATTAATTGCAATAATTTTGCAAAACCTCTCAAATGTTAAATGCAATTAATGCAACGCATTAGAACAACTTTGCAGGCTCCTGCAATGTTAAATGCAGCGCAGGCCTTGCATTAAAGCAAAATTGCAGCTGTTCTGGGGTATTAAACGCATTAAAATCATTGTAATAATCATGCAAAATCTCTCAAATGTTCAATGCAACGAATGCATGGTACCATTAAAATCTTTATTGGTGTACGGTTCCCCCTGACATCCATCCACCCACCCACCGATCGATCAATCAATCAATCTTTGATTAATTCTTATTATTATTAATAATATAATTTATTATTACTATAGTATTATTATTGTATTTACTACCCCCGGCATCGCATTAGGATGACTTTTCAGGCTGCTGCAATGTTAAATGCAGTGATCGCCTTGCATTAAAGAAATATTGCAACACCCTGCGATGTGAAATGCAATAATAATCCTGCAAAACCTCTCAAATGTTAAACGTGACTAATGCATCGTATTAGGATAACTTTGCAGGCTACTGCAATGTTAAATGCAGTGATGGCCTTGCATTAAAGTCATCTAGCGACCCCCCATGGATGTTATATGCATTAAATTAATTGCAATAATTTTGCAAAACCTCTCAAATGTTAAATGCAACAAATGCATCGCATTAGGATGACTTTTCTGGCTGCTGCAATGTTAAATGCAGTGATCGCCTTGCATTAAAGAAATATTGCAACACCCTGCGATGTGAAATGCAATAATAATCCTGCAAAACCTCTCAAATGTTAAACGTGACTAATGCATCGTATTAGGATAACTTTGCAGGCTACTGCAATGTTAAATGCAGTGATGGCCTTGCATTAAAGTCATCTAGCGACCCCCCATGGATGTTATATGCATTAAATTAATTGCAATAACTTTGCAAAACCTCTCAAATGTTAAATGCAACAAATGCATCGCATTAGGATGACTTTTCTGGCTGCTGCAATGTTAAATGCAGTGATCGCCTTGCATTAAAGAAATATTGCAACACCCTGCGATGTGAAATTCAATAATAATCCTGCAAAACCTCTCAAATGTTAAATGCGACTAAAGCATCGTATTAGGATAACTTTGCAGGCTGCTGCATTGTTAAATGCAGCGCTGGCCTTGCATTAAAGCAATATTGCAACCCCCTGGGATGTTAAATGCAATAAAATTAATTGCAATAATTTTGCAAAACCTCTCAAATGTTAAATGCAATTAATGCAACGCATTAGAACAACTTTGCAGGCTCCTGCAATGTTAAATGCAGCGCAGGCCTTGCATTAAAGCAAAATTGCAGCTGTTCTGGGGTATTAAACGCATTAAAATCATTGTAATAATCATGCAAAATCTCTCAAATGTTCAATGCAACTAATGCATGGTACCATTAAAATCTTTATTGGTGTACGGTTCCCCCTGACATCCATCCACCCACCCACCGATCGATCAATCAATCAATCTTTGATTAATTCTTATTATTATTAATTATATAAATTATTATTACTATAGTATTATTATTGTATTTACTACCCCCGGCATCGCATTAGGATGACTTTTCAGGCTGCTGCAATGTTAAATGCAGTGATCGCCTTGCATTAAAGAAATATTGCAACACCCTGCGATGCGAAATGCAATAATAATCCTGCAAAACCTCTCAAATGTTAAACGTGACTAATGCATCGTATTAGGATAACTTTGCAGGCTACTGCAATGTTAAATGCAGTGATGGCCTTGCATTAAAGTCATCTAGCGACCCCCCATGGATGTTATATGCATTAAATTAATTGCAATAATTTTGCAAAACCTCTCAAATGTTAAATGCAACAAATGCATCGCATTAGGATGACTTTTCTGGCTGCTGCAATGTTAAATGCAGTGATCGCCTTGCATTAAAGAAATATTGCAACATCCTGCGATGTGAAATGCAATAATAATCCTGCAAAACCTCTCAAATGTTAAATGCGACTAAAGCATCGTATTAGGATAACTTTGCAGGCTGCTGCATTGTTAAATGCAGCGCTGGCGTTGCATTAAAGCAATATTGCAACCCTCTGGGATGTTAAATGCAATAAAATTAATTGCAATAATTTTGCAAAACCTCTCAAATGTTAAATGCAATTAATGCAACGCATTAGAACAACTTTGCAGGCTCCTGCAATGTTAAATGCAGCGCAGGCCTTGCATTAAAGCAAAATTGCAGCTGTTCTGGGGTATTAAACGCATTAAAATCATTGTAATAATCATGCAAAATCTCTCAAATGTTCAATGCAACTAATGCATGGTACCATTAAAATCTTTATTGGTGTACGGTTCCCCCTGACATCCATCCACCCACCCACCGATCGATCAATCAATCAATCTTTGATTAATTCTTATTATTATTAATTATATAAATTATTATTACTATAGTATTATTATTGTATTTACTACCCCCGGCATTGCATTAGGATGACTTTTCAGGCTGCTGCAATGTTAAATGCAGTGATCGCCTTGCATTAAAGAAATATTGCAACACCCTGCGATGTGAAATGCAATAATAATCCTGCAAAACCTCTCAAATGTTAAACGTGACTAATGCATCGTATTAGGATAACTTTGCAGGCAACTGCAATGTTAAATGCAGTGATGGCCTTGCATTAAAGTCATCTAGCGACCCCCCATGGATGTTATATGCATTAAATTAATTGCAATAATTTTGCAAAACCTCTCAAATGTTAAATGCAACAAATGCATCGCATTAGGATGACTTTTCTGGCTGCTGCAATG
>NW_027603689.1:0-11000 GCF_053455715.1 Rhinoraja longicauda
GAGGGAGAAGTCGCAGTTTGGAACGATGAGCAAGACATAAAGGAATATAGACAGAGAAGGGGGCAGCGAGAAAAGGAAAGGATGAAGCAAGAAGCACGGGAACGAGAAGCAGACATCAGAAGGCTGCAGGACCTCAGGGACAGAAAGATTTATGAGACCCGTCAGGCAGCAAATGAGGAGTATGAGGGAGACAGCAACACAGAAACACAGGCGAGTAATCAGCAGGCATCAGAGAGAAGGCAAAACTGTGAGAATGAAGCACAATTAGAAAGTGATGGGGAAAGAACAAGGGAGTGTAGAAGGGAAATAGAGGCATCCATGAAGCGCTTAGAGATAGAGATGAGGGAGATGGAAAAAGATATGGAAAGAGAAAGAAAGGAAAGTCAGGGGTACACCCAGAGAAGAATGAGGTGGGAAAGCATACAGGTAGAACCACAACAAGAGATGCCAAACGGGATACAGGAACTGAGGGGGAGAATGATGCCATTACTTCTGAAAAAGGCAGGACAAACCCAGTATATTCCTTGGGTGACCCGAGACCTGAGAAACGCCTTGCCCAACATATATGACGGGGCAGGAAAATGGATTAGGGCCTTTGAGGAGGAAACTATGGGACGGTTATTGGCTATGGGAGATTTGAAGGCACTACTGGTGAAGGTAATGGGAACCACGAAATTAGCAGAGCTGTTTGAAATGGCTGGGGTAAAAAACGCAAATAACCCGATGATTGATGGCCAGTCATTTGACCTAGTCAGACCGAGGGTATGGCAGGCCCTCAGAGACTGTTACCCGCTCAAGGTGGACTTAAAGACATTGAGGGGAGACCCGCTGGGGGACACGGAGAACCCAGCAGCCTATTTGGAGGATCAACTGAAAAAGTGGAGACTTGAAACCGAACAACAAATAGACGGTAGTGAGTTGATGACCACTTTGTTTCGGACCTCTGTGGTGGATGCCACGCCCCCTCAGGTTAAGTCCAGACTGAAGGAGTGGTGGGATTGACAACCATATCCCACTCCCAGTTCAGGGACCACCTGGTTCATGCAGTCAACAAATATCGTAAGGATAGACAAAGACTGGCGGACCAGCACGAAGAGGTGCAGAGAAAAGTGATGCAAATGCAACTAGAAGAACTGAAAAAGAAAGAACGTGAAAAAGGAAAGAAAATGCTGGCAGTAACAACAGACCCGGCTGAAACAGCAGAAATAAACAATGCACCGATGCATTGTGGGTCCTATGACAGAGCCAGGCAGAGGCCAGAGAATCCCATGCCAATAATAAATGTCTTTGGGGGAACGTTTCCTCAAATGCCCTATCAGGGACAAAATAAATCAGGAAATCAGCCCCGACAGGCCTGGGGCCCCCAAGGGGGGACGCAAGGAAGGGGACGAGGAAGGCCAGTAAGTAGATGGGCAGTTGATAAAACATGTTGGGGATGTAATCAGGTAGGGCACCTGAGGAGGGACTGCCCACACCGTCCATGGCCCGGTCTATACCAACAGGAACCCACAGGGGGTGAACAGTGTTTTAACACAGGATCGGCCCCAACGGGCCCGTCTGGAGGCCCAATTGGACTCATGAATCCCCATGCTAGATATGAGGGGTGCCCAGAGAACCCGGATGGGAAGGGACTTTACCCAATGATCACGCGAGAGGCAGAAGAAGAACCCATGGTTCAGGTAATTTTGGGAGGGCGGTTAACACCTATGATGATAGACACTGGAGCTACATATACTTGTGTACAGCCGCAGTATGCCTCCCACCTTCCCAAGTCAGGAAAATTTGTTAAAACTGTAGGGTTGTCGGGAAAAACACAGTTAACACGATGCACAACCCCCGTAAGTTTGAAAATGAGCAATAGAGAAATAGTATTACCGATATGTTAATAACACCTATAGGTCATATACCTGTGCCTGGAGGACCATTTAGACACTTGGTGATCGACTATGTGGACATGCAGAAAACGGTAAGAGGGAAAAGATACATGCTGGTAGTAATAGATAGATTTAGCAGATGGGCGGAGGCGATACCGTCTAAAGATGTGGGTGCAGGAACTGTAGTCAAGTTTCCGACTGACGAGGTCATCCCACGATTCGGCATACCGACCGAAATCAGTTCCGACAATGGAGCGGCTTTTATGCAAAAAACAGTTAAGTTGGTGCTGCAAACCCTAAGAGTGAAACAAAGATTTGAGTGTGTGTTCCACCCTCAGTCTCAGGGCATGGTAGAAAGGGTTAATGGAACGTTGAAAGCTAAGTTGAATAAGATTTGTGCAACCACAAAGTTAAATTGGATCGATGCCCTGCCACTGGCATTAATGAGCTGTCGCATGCAAACTAATCGAATAACTCATTTAACACCACACAAAATGCTCACTGGCAGACCCATGCTGATACCCAGATGGAGAGGTCCTGACAAGGGACCAAGCCTGGAACAATTAGAGGTGGAAGTGAAACAATACATGCAACAGTTAACTATGATACACAAGTCTATTTATACACAGGAAAAGCAAAGGGAGCCAGAGGTGGACCAGGAAGAAGGGCCTATTAAACCCGGAGATCAGGTTTATGTGCGAGCTTTTTGACGAAGGTGGAATGAACCAAGAAGGGAACGACCATTCACGGTAACTAAAGCCTCACTGACTGCCGTCCAGGTAGAGGGCCGGTCTACATGGTACCATCTCAATCATTGTACAAGGACTGTCCCACAGGCACAACCTGTGAATAACCTTGAGGTAAGCGGGCAAGAGAACGAAAATACAGAAGAGGTAAGCGAGCGTGAGAACGAAAACGCAGGGGAAGGATCAAGCATTGACCAGATCATAAAGGAAGTCTTGGGGGACATTAGTGATTCTGAGGTTGTTGAAAATGAGGTTGTGGGCGCCTGTCCTCCTCGCAACAATATGGGTGGAGGCCACGATTGCTTCTTCCAACTCAAACCTGGAAGTCCTCGACTTTGCAGACTTGGACTTGGCAGAACCAGACTGGTCCTAACGTTGCCCTGCTAGGGTCAGGGGAGCAGGTGCGGAATCGAAGGGACATTAAGAAAAGGGATGTCTATTGAAATCGCCCTGCTTGTAATTGCTATAATATTGTGTTGTGTTTTTCCATGTATCAAATCTCTCCTCGTGCAAGCTACTGTGAAGCAGTTCCCGTTGTTCCAGGATAAGAGCGCGTCTACCCTCCAAGGGAAGCAGACCCCGCCGATAGAATACTATAATGACGACCCAATTGCATTGGAGGAGTACTAGGGATATAGATTGTAAGGGTAGCTGGGTCTTTTTTCCTACCCCAGGCAAATGGGGGTGGGGTTTTGGCCTAGTGACCCAGGACTTTAGTATGATAGAGGAAGAACACCGACGAGCTGCACATTATATATCTCAACACCCCGAAGTGGGGGCTAACAATGATCAGGTTTATGCCGTAAGCCAATGACATGTGCGACTGTTAGTTTTCTTTTTCTGTGAGACCATGTAGGTCTCAAAGGGGGATATATGGGAGTATATATTTTGTATAGTGCACAAAATTCAGACATTCAAGTGTTAACTGTGTAGCATGTGTACTCTTAGGCATTCCTCAGTTAGCCTGGCATTATTCCTCAGTTAGCAGTCCTTAGATCCCTTGTTCCATATTTGGGTCCTTAGACTTAATCCTTAGGCATTCCTACTTTGGTAACCTTTGACTTAGGGATTGCCTGTATACCATTATCTCTTTGCCTTGTCACATTTGGATGAAAGATAATGGTGGCAAGAGAAAGAAGACATATGTCTTGGGAGGATGGATGGACTAGAATAGAAAATATGGGTGGGGGAGTGTGAAGAGATAAGAGTATTAAGATAAGGGTAAGGCAGTAAATGGGATTTAATGGTGGCACACCAGACAGGAGGACTGCAAAGAAATGAATTATTATAGAGCAGGAGTGTGGGCATGAGGTAATGTAAAGAAGATAAGGTTTGGAATAATCCTATAAACATAGACTGCCCGATGTACTAAGTGAACAGTCAGGACAGTCATGCGGTTGACTTCCTGATTGTTCCAGCCGTTGTTTGCAAATAAAAGCTCGAGGAATTCTCCGTGTCGCCTGTCTTAATTTCGAAGCTAAAGAAAACCACGACAGCCTCCACAGCCTTCTGTGGCAATGAATTCCACAAATTCACCACCCTCTGATTAAAAACATCTCCCCTTATCTCAATAGACAATAGGTGCAGGAGGAGGCCATTCGGCCCTTCGAGCCAGCACCGCCATTCAATGTGATCATGGCTGATCATTCTCAATCAGTATCCCGTTCCTGGCTTCTCCCCATACCCCCTGACTCCGCTATCCTTAAGAGCTCTATCTATCTCCTTCCTAAAAGTACATCCTTTAATTCTGAGGCTATGACCTTTAGTCCTAGACTCTGTCACTAATGGAAACATCCTCTCCACATGCATTCTATCCAAGCCTTTCACTATTCTGTATTTTTCAATGAGGTCCCCCCTCATTTTAAATTCCAGTGAGTACAGGCCTAATGCCGACAAACGCTCATCATAGGCACCTTGATAACTTCAGGTTCCCAGGCCCCCACTCCCTCATCTTCACCATGGATGTCCAGTCACTCTACACTTCCACCCCCCACAAGGATGGTCTCGAAGCCCTCCGTTTCTTCCTCGACCGTAGAACCAGCCAATCCCCATCGACCAACACTCTCCTCCGCCTAGCAGAGCTGGTTCTTACCCTCAACAACTTCTCCTTTGACTCCTCCCACTTCCTCCAAACCAGAGGCGAAGCTATGGGCACTCGCATGGGCCCAAGCTACGCCTGCCTCTTTGTCGGGTACGTCGAACAATCCCTGTTCCAGACGTACACTGGCCCCATCCCCGAACTCTACCTCCGCTACATCGACGACTGCATTGGTGCTACCTCTTGCACCCATGCAGAACTCACTGACTTCATACACTTCACCTCCAATTTCCATCCTGCCCTTATATATACCTGGACTATCTCTGATATCTCCCTCCCGTTTCTGGACCTCACCATCTCCATCACCGGAGACAGACTAGTGACGGACATTTACTATAAACCAACCGACTCGCACAGCTATCTGGACTACACTTCTTCCCACCCGGTCCCCTGCAAAAAGTCTATCCCCTAATCCCAATTCCTCCGTCTACGCCGCATCTGCGCCCGGGATGAGGTGTTTCACACTAGGGCTTCCGAGATGTCCTCGTTCTTCAGAAAACGGGGCTTCCCCTCCGCCATTATAGATGAGGCTCTCACTAGGGTCTCTTCTACATCCCGCAGCTCCCCCTCCCCCCACTCGCAACAAGGACAGAATCCCCCTCGTTCTCACCTTCCACCCCACCAGCCAGCGGATCCAACATATCATCCACCAACATTTCCGTCACCTACAACGGGACCCCACCACTGGCCATATCTTCCCATCCCCTCCCCTCTCTGCGTTCCGCAGAGACCGTTCCCTCCGTAACTCCCTGGTCCACTCGTCCCTTCCTACCCAAACCACCCCAACCCCGGGCACTTTCCCCTGCAACCGCACGAGATGCAACACCTGTCCCTTTACCGACCCCCTCAACTCCATCCAAGGACCCAAACAGTCTTTCCAGGTGAGACAAAGGTTCACCTGCACCTCCTCCAACCTCATCTATTCCATCCGCTGCTCTAGATGTCAACTTATTTACATCGGCGAAACCAAGCGCAGGCTCGGCGATCGCTTCGCTGAACACCTGCGCTCGGTCCGCATTAACAAAACTGATCTCCCGGTGGCCGAGCACTTTAACTCCCCCTCCCATTCCCAGTCTGACCTTTCTGTCATGGGCCTCCTCCAGTGCCATAGTGAGGCCCGCTGGAAGTTGGAGGAGCAGCACCTCATATTTCGCCTGGGCAGTTTGCAGCCCGGTGGTATGAACGTCGACTTCTCCAACTTTAGATAGCTCCTCTGTCCCTCCCTTCCCCTCCTCCTTCCCAGATCTCCCTCTATCTTCCTGTCTCCACCTATATCCTTCCTTTGTCCCACCCCCCTGACATCAGTCGGAAGAAGGGTCTCGACCCGAAACGTCACCCATTCCTTCTCTCCCGAGATGCTGCCTGACCTGCTGAGTTACTCCAGCTTTTTGTGAATAAATCGATTTGTACCAGCATCTACAGTTATTTTCTTATGCTCATCATAGGTTAATCTACTCAATCCTGGATCAGACTATTCAGACTGGGACATTTTTTCTTGGGAGCCTGTCAGAGGAACATTATCGATGTGTATAAGATGCCCAGTTAAGGTGATTAGCCACAATACTTTACCCAAGGTCGGAGAGTCTAAACCTCGAGCGCATCAGTTTAAGGTGAGATTGGGAACAATAAAAAGGACCCGAGGAGCAGGTTTTTCAGTCAGTGGGTAGTGTAGATGTGGAACGATCTGACAGAGGAAGTGGTTGAGGCAGATACAATTACAACAGTTTACAGAGAATTGGGTAGATACGTGGATAGGAAATACTTGGAAGGATATGAGCCAGACTCAGGCAAGTGGGGCTAGCTTGGTTGGGCAACTTGGTTGGCATGGTCGAGTCGAGTCAAAGGGCCTGTTGCTGTGCTGCAAAGCTCTCTGACTCTGTGATGCTTCCCAGCAGATGAGCTTGGTGGGAGATCAAATCTTCAATTTCCCTTCAGTCCAAAATACCATTAATCTTTGCATCTAAGTATTACTTAAAGATAGACACAATCGAAGGTGGACACAAAATGCTGGAGTAACTCAGAGGGACAAGCAGCATCTCTGGAGAGAAGTAATGGGTGACATTTTGGACCCGAAAAGTCACCTATTCCGTCTCCACAGAGATGCTGCCTTTCTCGCTGAGTTACTTCAGAATTTTGTGCCTGCCTTCGATTTAAACATGCGTCTGCAGTTCCTTCGTACACCTATTACTTAAAGATGTCAGGAACAAGAACAATGGAGAAGGTATAAGCTTTACCTTGCTTGAAGACATCAGATGTTTCTTTAAATGCTGTGTTCAATGAAACAGGGCAATGAAACTTTTCAATTGGCAAGGCATCGTCTACCACCGACAGTGGTTTGGCTTCATCACGAACCCTGCGAATATTTAATAGCTGGTTATCAACTGAGCATCAGAAATGTTTTGAGTTGTTCCACAAAAACTTATAATGTTTCCATCAAGAGCATGTCCTACCTTCGCTTGCGACCGGCTTCCTCCTGAAAGAAATAAAACACAAATCTCAATTGACTGAGATGGACCGTCCTCATCACGACAGCGGGAATTTCTCCGCATTTCCACAACACTCTGATAATTCCCATTTCCCAACTCTTATCGCCACTGCCATGCAGATAGAAAGCTGATATTGCCGTAGAGATGTATAACGATGGGGAAAAGCACAAGGTGTGATGGCATAACTGAGAGGGTGGAGCTCAATGCAAAGACTGGGCAGGTTGTGGGATTTTATCTGGAGAAGATGTCAGGAATGATAAGATAGAATTTAAGTTTAGTGGTGGATTTAAATGAGGGGGGGATGAAATATCTCTAATCGATGGGAGAGCAAAAATCAATGCTGAAATGTAACGTGGTCTTCAATAAATACTGAATGGAATGCAGTCATGAGAACATGGACCTCACTTGCATTGGAGGGACTGAAGCCAACAGCAGAGATAATTTAAGGGCAAGTGGGATAAATACGTGAGCACTCCTGGTATTCAAGGTACTGTTACCGGGTGTGGTGAGTAGATGGGAGGGATGTTGAGTGGACCAGAAATCTTGACTGGATAGGATGGGCCGAATGGCCTGTCTATGATGTAGAATGGGATGTCTTTCTTGGTGAACAAACGTGGGTAAAACAAACAGAGCAAATTCCCCCAAGGTGACCACCCACTGCTGATGGTATCAAGTTAGGAACAGGGGACGTACAACGAGGTCTGGGTGTCCTAGTGCATCAGTCACTGAAAGGAAGCACGCAGGTACAGCAGGTAGTGAAGAAAGCCAATGGAATGTTGGCCTTCATAACAAGAGGAGATGAGTATAGGAGCAAAGAGGTCCTTCTGCAGTTGTACAGGGCCCTAGTGAAACCGCACCTGGAGTACTGTGTGCAGTTATAGTCTCCAAAGTTAAGGAAGGATATTCTTGCTATTGAGGGCGTGCAGCGTAGCTTTACTAGGCTAATTCCCGGAATGGAGGGACTATCATATGTTGAAAGACTGGAGCGACTAGGCTTGTATACACTGGAAGTTAGAAGGATGAGAGGAGATCTTATCGAAATGTATAAGATTATTAAGGGGTTGGACACGTTAGAGGCAGGAAATATGTTCCCAATGTTGGGGGAGTCCAGAACAAGGGGCCACAGTTTAAGAATAAGGGGTAGGCCATTTAGAACTGAGATCAGGAAAAACTTTTTCAGTCAGAGAGTTGTGAATCTGTGGAATTCTCTGCCTCAGAAGGCAGTGGAGGCCAATTCTCTGAATGTATTCAAGAGAGAGCTAGATCGAGCTCTTAAGGATAGCGGAGACAGGGGGTATGGGGAGAAGGCAGGAATGGGGTACTGATTGAGAATGATCAGCCATGATCACATTGAATGGCGGTGCGTACAGGCTCGAAGGGCCAAATGGCCTCCTCCTGCACCTATTGTCTATTGTCTATTGATATAGATGATCAATCTGCTGTGTGTGCCACGTTCTAGTTTTCAATGTTAACCTCCACAATGTGGTCATGGCTGATCTAGCCCAGGACTGAACGCCTCCGCTTTGTCCCATTCCCTTTGATTTCAGTTCCCCAAATTTTCAAAAATGTATCTTCCTCTGGTATAAATACGTCTAACAGGTTAAACCTCTCAGAGTCTGTGGGTTGGAGAATCCCAGAGATTTACTGCCCTCTGTTCATTCGTGTTCCTTAGGATCAGATATAGAATCAGTCGTCGTAGTTTTGAGCTCTACAGAATACAAACTCCTCTCTACATTCCGGCCAGGCAGTCCTGAGATCCCATAGATTATGTGGGAGGCCAATTAGTTTGGGAACAACAACAACTGGAACAGATGAAACATTTACCCAGTTCTCAATTACTGGTAAATGCAGCATTTATTTTAGAAATGTCACCCACCATTTTGTGACTGCACTTTCACTTCACCAGGCTGTAGTGTAACCCCTCACCTTCAGAAACACCACTCTGTCCTTTTGATCCATCTGCTGCTGCAACTTACAGAGTTCCTCCTGAATGGAATTTAAATCCTCTTCAATTTCTCGAAGATTTTTCTCCATTACATTTAGAATCTTCTTCTCTTCCTCCCGGATATCTGCCAGTACACGCTGCTCTTTCTCAGTGAGAATCTGGTGCTGTTCAGCAAACTGGGATGTGATCTTGGACTGAAGGTTGTGTGACTGTTCCTGTGAAATGAAAGGTGAAGATCAATATTTCATCAATATCTCAAAGTGTGGAGTCATGCATTTTTAGAGTAGGAATAAAGCATAGGTAAGTTTCCAGATGGGGTGAGAATCCAGAAAACAGAGGTGCAAATGGACGTGGGAGTGCTGGTGTTGGATTCCTAAAAAGTTAATCTGCAAGTCGAATCGATAGTAAGGAAAGCAAACTCTGTTCCAACATTTATTTCAAGAGGGCTTGTATACAAAACCCGGGATGTAATGTTGAGGCTCCATAAGGCGCTGGTAAGGCCGCAATTGTAATATTGTGAGCAATTTTGGGCACTATATCTGTGGAAAGATGTGCTGGCTATCGAGATAGTCCAGAGGCGGTTTACATGAATGATCCCAGGAATGAGTAGGTTAACCTATGATGATCGTTTGTCAGCACTGGGCCTGCACCCGCTGAAGTTTCGGAGAATGAGGGGGACCTAATTGAAACATACAGAATAGTGAAAGATTTGGATAGAATGGATGTGGAGAGGATTTTTCCACTAATGGGAGAATCCAGGACTCAAAGTCAAAGTCTTGGAATTAAAGGACATTCTTTTAGGAAGATAGAAATTTCTTTAGTCAAAGGGTGGAGAATCTGTGGAATTGTTTGCCACAGAAGGCTATGGATATTTTTAAG
The DNA here is from genome assembly GCF_053455715.1 of Rhinoraja longicauda. Classification (NCBI taxonomy): domain Eukaryota; kingdom Metazoa; phylum Chordata; class Chondrichthyes; order Rajiformes; family Arhynchobatidae; genus Rhinoraja; species Rhinoraja longicauda. The sequence goes on from NW_027603689.1 coordinate 10,029, forward strand.
GCAAAGATAGATAGATTCTTCAATAGTACAGGTGTCAGAGATTATGGGGAGAAGGCATGAGAGTGTGGTCTAGAAGGAGAGATAGGTCAGCCAAGATTGAATGGTGCTGTAGATGTGATGGGCCGAATGGCCCCGTTCCTTATGACTTTAATTCCCTGCTGCCTATTCCTTTTCACGTACCCATTAATTCTCATTCATCCGCCCACCACCCACATTCGCAGGGATAATTTACATTTACCGATTAACCTTTGAACCAGCATGTATTGGGGACCAAAGATACTAGAGGAGCAAGATAGACCACCCGACTCTAAAAACTGTAGTAGGCCATGGGTAAATTTCAGCGCCATTTTAGTAAGCAGATTCTGTGTGCCAGACTGGGCTGTGTTTACAACTCTGCAATTTCTTCGTATATAAAATGTTTGCAAACAATTATGTTTGTTCAACTTCTTGGATGGGTTGATAGTTGACATCTATAACTATTTCTTGAAGAGTTGCTGCTTCGTGATCTTTAAACTTTGGATGTTACATTGAATATTTGCACTAGAGATCCACTGTCTGTATCAGGCCAATTGATCAGATTTAATGAACTGTTCATCTTTGCTTTCTCTGTTAATTTTAATTTCACCTCCATGAGCTGTATCTCTTTTTGTTTTATTTTAAAAAGGCATGGAAGCAGAGATTAGGCATTTGCAAACAATAGAACTCTACTGTATCCACAATATAATTGAAAAGACATTTAACTTTATACTTAGAGCCAAAAAAATTTGAGTTGGTGAATTGATTAGTTAAAAATCCTTGACAGCCACTAAAATGACAAATGCTGCCTGATATGGTACAGAAGCATGAATCCAATTCAAATAGACACAGTGGTGGAGTAAGTCACCGGGTCAGGCAGCATTTCTGGAGAAAAAGGATGGGTGATGTTTCATGTTGGGACCCTTCTTCAGACAAAGGGGGGGGAAGGTGAAGAGC
>NW_027603690.1:0-2500 GCF_053455715.1 Rhinoraja longicauda
ATCTATCTATCTATCTATCTATCTATCTATCTATCTATCTATCTATCTATCTATCTATCTATCTATCTATCTATCTATCTATCTATCTATCTATCTATCTATCTATCTATCTATCTATCTATCTATCTATCTATCTATCTATCTATCTATCTATCTATCTATCTATCTATCTATCTATCTATCTATCTATCTATCTATCTATCTATCTATCTATCTATCTATCTATCTATCTATCTATCTATCTATCTATCTATCTATCTATCTATCTATCTATCTATCTATCTATCTATCTATCTATCTATCTATCTATCTATCTATCTATCTATCTATCTATCTATCTATCTATCTATCTATCTATCTATCTATCTATCTATCTATCTATCTATCTATCTATCTATCTATCTATCTATCTATCTATCTATCTATCTATCTATCTATCTATCTATCTATCTATCTATCTATCTATCTATCTATCTATCTATCTATCTATCTATCTATCTATCTATCTATCTATCTATCTATCTATCTATCTATCTATCTATCTATCTATCTATCTATCTATCTATCTATCTATCTATCTATCTATCTATCTATCTATCTATCTATCTATCTACCCGGGCCTTTGAATGATGCGATCTCCCGAAGCCCCCCCCACCGGACTTTTCACCCCCCCCCCCCCCGGGCCTTTAACTGATGCTAAGAGTGTGTCCTGGGGGAGAGAAAATGGGGGGGGGGGGCTGAGAATGGGGAATGGGACAACAGGGGTAGTGCGGAGGGGAATTGGTGGTGGGGGAAAGAGGGGTACTGGGAAAAGGGGAGGTCCATATCCCTCCCCTCTCCCCCATCCCTCCTCCCCCTCTCTCCCCCCCCCCTCCCTCCTCCACAAATACAACCCCATCTCTCATCACCCTCCCCCCCTCCCTCCACCCTCCATCCTCAACACATCCCTCCCTCCACCACTCCCTCCCCCTCGATCACTCCACACCTCCCTCCCCAAAACCTCCCTCTCCCTCCCTCCCCCCTTCACTCCCTCACCCCCTCCCGGATACAATGGAAACCCTAAGAGGACGGGCCAAAGGGGAGAGTGTGGGGAGAGTAAGAGTGGGGATGGGGGACGAGAGAATGGGGGAGTGGGGAATGGGCCCAACGGGCCCACTTTGTCTAGTATACTACTAAAACACAGATCTTGTATGTATATATATTTCACTGATGTCGGCTGAATACGGCAATTGCGGCAAAACGGTGAAATGTAGCGACACGGTTTTTGTACCGCCTTAATCACCATGCGGTTTGCTGCTGGAAAATGATGTTTTTGTTTAATTCGGTCGCATGTTTTGTTGAAGTTACAGAGGTTTAAAAGCGCTGCCCCCCCCCTCATTTATCGAAGTTTTGACAGAAGGGGGGCGCTGCGGTGCGCCTGCGGTCAGTACGCATGCGCGGAATCTCCTCACTCTGTGCTCAGCACGCATGCGCGGCATCTCCTCACTCGCACCAAAACAATGGACGCCGTTAGCGGCGCCAGCCGCGATCACCGGCTCACCTCTCCTCTCTCCCCTTGCTTCTCTCCTCTCTCCCACACCCGGGAGAACATCTCCCCGCTATCCCCCCCCCCCCCCCGGGCCTTTGAATGATGCGATCTCCCGAAGCCCCCCCCCCCACCGGAATTTTCAAAGATCCGATCACCCGCACCCCCCCCCCGGGCCTTTAACTGATGCTAAGAGTGTGTCTGGGGGAGAGAAAAATGGGGGGGGGGGCTGAGAATGGGGAATGGGACAACAGGGGTAGTGCGGAGGGGAATTGGTGGTGGGGGAAAGAGGGGTACTGGGAAAAGGGGAGGTCCATATCCCTCCCCTCTCCCCCATCCCTCCCTCCCCCTCTCTCCCCCCCCTCCCTCCCTCCACAAATACCACCCCATCTCTCATCACCCTCCCCCCTCCCTCCACCCTCCATCCTCAACACATCCCTCCCTCCACCACTCCCTCCCCCTCGATCACTCCACACCTCCCTACCCAAAACCTCCCTCTCCCTCCCTCCCCCCTTCACTCCCTCACCCCCTCCCGGATACAATGGAAACCCTAAGAGGACGGGCCAAAGGGGAGAGTGTGGGGAGAGTAAGAGTGGGGATGGGGGACGAGAGAATGGGGGAGTGGGGAATGGGCCCAACGGGCCCACTTTGTCTAGTATATACTACTAAAACTCAGATCTTGTATGTATATATATTTCACTGATGTCGGCTGAATACGGCAATTGCGGCAAAACGGTGAAATGGAGCGACACGGTTTTTGTACCGCCTTAATCACCATGCGGTTTGCTGCTGGAAAATGATGTTTTTGTTTAATTCGGTCGCATGTTTTGTTTAAGTTACAGAGGTTTAAAAGCGCTGCCCCCCCCCTCATTTATCGAAGTTTTGACAGAAGGGGGGCGCTGCGGTGCGCCTGCGGTCAGTACGCATGCGCGGAATCTCCTCACTCTGTGCTCAGCACGCATGCGCGGCATCTCC
>NW_027603690.1:7500-11000 GCF_053455715.1 Rhinoraja longicauda
GTGCGGAGGGGAATTGGTGGTGGGGGAAGAGGGGTACTGGGAAAAGGGGAGGTCCATATCCCTCCCCTCTCCCCCATCCCTCCCTCCCCCTCTCTCCCCCCCCTCCCTCCCTCCACAAATACCACCCCATCTCTCATCACCCTCCCCCCCCTCCCTCCACCCTCCATCCTCAACACATCCCTCCCTCCACCACTCCCTCCCCCTCGATCACTCCACACCTCCCTCCCCAAAACCTCCCTCTCCCTCCCTCCCCCCTTCACTCCCTCACCCCCTCCCGGATACAATGGAAACCCTAAGAGGACGGCCAAAGGGGAGAGTGTGGCGGAGAGTAAGAGTGGGGATGGGGGACGAGAGAATGGGGGAGTGGGGAATGGGCCCAACGGGCCCACTTTGTCTAGTATATACTACTAAAACTCAGATCTTGTATGTATATATATTTCACTGATGTCGGCTGAATACGGCAATTGCGGCAAAACGGTGAAATGGAGCGACACGGTTTTTGTACCGCCTTAATCACCATGCGGTTTGCTGCTGGAAAATGATGTTTTTGTTAATTCGGTCGCATGTTTTGTTTAAGTTACAGAGGTTTAAAAGCGCTGCCCCCCCCCTCATTTATCGAAGTTTTGACAGAAGGGGGGCGCTGCGGTGCGCCTGCGGTCAGTACGCATGCGCGGAATCTCCTCACTCTGTGCTCAGCACGCATGCGCGGCATCTCCTCACTCGCACCAAAACAATGGACGCCGTTAGCGGCGCCAGCCCGCGATCACCGGCTCACCTCTCCTCTCTCCCCTTGCTTCTCTCCTCTCTCCCACACCCGGGAGAACATCTCCCCGCTATCCCCCCCCCCCCCCGGGCCTTTGAATGATGCGATCTCCCGAAGCCCCCCCCCCCCACCGGAATTTTCAAAGATCCGATCACCCGCACCCCCCCCCCGGGCCTTTAACTGATGCTAAGAGTGTGTCTGGGGGAGAGAAAATGGGGGGGGGGGGGGGGGGGGGGCTGAGAATGGGGAATGGGACAACAGGGGTAGTGCGGAGGGGAATTGGTGGTGGGGGAAAGAGGGGTACTGGGAAAAGGGGAGGTCCATATCCCTCCCCTCTCCCCCATCCCTCCCTCCCCCTCTCTCCCCCCCTCCCTCCCTCCACAAATACCACCCCATCTCTCATCACCCTCCCCCCCTCCCTCCACCCTCCATCCTCAACACATCCTCCCTCCACCACCACTCCCTCCCCCTCGATCACTCCACACCTCCCTCCCCAAAACCTCCCTCTCCCTCCCTCCCCCCTTCACTCCCTCACCCCCTCCCGGATACAATGGAAACCCTAAGAGGACGGGCCAAAGGGAGAGTGTGGGGAGAGTAAGAGTGGGGATGGGGGACGAGAGAATGGGGGAGTGGGGAATGGGCCCAACGGGCCCACTTTGTCTAGTATACTACTAAAACTCAGATCTTGTATGTATATATATTTTCACTGATGTCGGCTGAATACGGCAATTGCGGCAAAACGGTGAAATGTAGCGACACGGTTTTTGTACCGCCTTAATCACCATGCGGTTTGCTGCTGGAAAATGATGTTTTTGTTTAATTCGGTCGCATGTTTTGTTTAAGTTACAGAGGTTTAAAAGCGCTGCCCCCCCCTCATTTATCGAAGTTTTGACAGAAGGGGGGCGCTGCGGTGCGCCTGCGGTCAGTACGCATGCGCGGAATCTCCTCACTCTGTGCTCAGCACGCATGCGCGGCATCTCCTCACTCGCACCAAAACAATGGACGCCGTTAGCGGCGCCAGCCGCGATCACCGGCTCACCTCTCCTCTCTCCCCTTGCTTCTCTCCTCTCTCCCACACCCGGGAGAACATCTCCCCGCTATCCCCCCCCCCCGGGCCTTTAAATGATGCGATCTCCCGAAGCCCCCCCCCCCCCCACCGGAATTTTCAAAGATCCGATCACCCGCACCCCCCCCCCCCGGGCCTTTAACTGATGCTAAGAGTGTGTCTGGGGGAGAGAAAATGGGGGGGGGGGGGCTGAGAATGGGGAATGGGACAACAGGGGAGTGCGGAGGGGAATTGGTGGTGGGGGAAAGAGGGGTACTGGGAAAAGGGGAGGTCCATATCCCTCCCCTCTCCCCCATCCCTCCCTCCCCCTCTCTCCCCCCCCCCTCCCTCCCTCCACAAATACAACCCCATCTCTCATCACCCTCCCCCCCTCCCTCCACCCTCCATCCTCAACACATCCCTCCCTCCACCACTCCCTCCCCCTCGATCACTCCACACCTCCCTCCCCAAAACCTCCCTCTCCCTCCCTCCCCCCTTCACTCCCTCACCCCCTCCCGGATACAATGGAAACCCTAAGAGGACGGGCCAAAGGGGAGAGTGTGGGGAGAGTAAGAGTGGGGATGGGGGACGAGAGAATGGGGGAGTGGGGAATGGGCCCAACGGGCCCACTTTGTCTAGTATACTACTAAAACACAGATCTTGTATGTATATATATTTCACTGATGTCGGCTGAATACGGCAATTGCGGCAAAACGGTGAAATGTAGCGACACGGTTTTTGTACCGCCTTAATCACCATGCGGTTTGCTGCTGGAAAATGATGTTTTTGTTTAATTCGGTCGCATGTTTTGTTGAAGTTACAGAGGTTTAAAAGCGCTGCCCCCCCCTCATTTATCGAAGTTTTGACAGAAGGGGGGCGCTGCGGTTGCGCCTGCGGTCAGTACGCATGCGCGGAATCTCCTCACTCTGTGCTCAGCACGCATGCGCGGCATCTCCTCACTCGCACCAAAACAATGGACGCCGTTAGCGGCGCCAGCCCGCGATCACCGGCCTCACCTCTCCTCTCTCCCCTTGCTTCCTCTCCTCTCTCCCACACCCGGGAGAACATCTCCCCGCTATCCCCCCCCCCCCCCGGGCCTTTGAATGATGCGATCTCCCGAAGCCCCCCCCCCCACCGGAATTTTCAAAGATCCGATCACCCGCACCCCCCCCGGGCCTTTAACTGATGCTAAGAGTGTGTCTGGGGGAAAGAAAATGGGGGGGGGGGCTGAGAATGGGGAATGGGACAACAGGGGTAGTGCGGAGGGGAATTGGTGGTGGGGAAAGAGGGGTACTGGGAAAAGGGGAGGTCCATATCCCTCCCCTCTCCCCCATCCCTCCCTCCCCCTCTCTCCCCCCCCTCCCTCCCTCCACAAATACCACCCCATCTCTCATCACCCTCCCCCCCCTCCCTCCACCCTCCATCCTCAACACATCCCTCCCTCCACCACTCCCTCCCCCTCGATCACTCACACCTCCCTCCCCAAAACCTCCCTCTCCCTCCCTCCCCCCTTCACTCCCTCACCCCCTCCCGGATACAATGGAAACCCTAAGAGGACGGGCCAAAGGGGAGAGTGTGGGGAGAGTAAGAGTGGGGATGGGGGACGAGAGAATGGGGGAGTGGGGAATGGGCCCAACGGGCCCACTTTGTCTAGTATATACTACTAAAACTCAGATCTTGTATGTATATATA
>NW_027603691.1:0-11000 GCF_053455715.1 Rhinoraja longicauda
GTGCTGAGTCCTGGGACCGGTGACTGGGTAACAAGCCTCCAGTTTCGCTCTTGCTGTAGCTTCATCAGGGAAAAATCAATAACTACTACTGGTCGGTGGGGAGTTTTAAAGGGTGGGTTGAAAATCCCTCCCTTTCTGGGTATGTCCTTCCCATCTGCTGACTTGGGACTGGTCACTTTGGTTGGGACTGTTGATGTCATCCCTATTCTTTGTGTTTGTTTGATTGTTTGTGTTCCTGGCCTCCTGCTGTTTTATCTGCTGTTAATGTTTTCAGCATTCCTCTGGCCTCCTGTCTTTATCATGTTCTGAAAGTCTTTGTTGTGAGTGAGTGGGCTTTGCAAACCCGCACCTGGTCTGTGTGGAGCTAGTGGCCGTTGTGTGGTGGGGGGGGGGTCTCTGAGGTGGGCTGAGGTGGGAGTGGGTATCGTGTTGTGGGTGTGTAAGGGTCCTATCACTCCCTTCAATTGTCCGTCTTTTCTGGGGGAGCTAGGTGTGTTCCAGGTGTGATGGGGTGGGGGGTCTCTGGGTCTAGAGGGTACTCGGATGGATCATCTATTTACAAAGGTTTAAGATCCTCTTTTGGCGGTCTTTTGGGTTGTTTGGGGAGGTCCTATGCAACCCGATGTTAGGGTTAGATTCTGTGGGTGGGGGTTATTTCCTATCTTTGTTGAGTTGAGGGTAGGTGCCAAGGGTCTTTTTGGGGGTGTTTGGGGTGATCCAGTGCCGTTCCGTGTTAGGGTTAGGTTTGGGGGGTGGGCACATTGGCCATCTCTGGCATGCCGTCTACCTTGCTGGGGTTTGATGGTGGGTGCCTAGGGTTTTTTGGGGACTGTTTGGGGTGGTCCGGTGCATACCGGTGTTAGGGTTAGGTTTATGGGTGGGGAAGGGTGCATAGGGACCCCCTCCGTGGTGAGGGTATCATCTATCCTTTTGAGGTAGGAGTAGGTGTCAAGGGTCTTTTGGGTTGTTGGTACCCTGTGTGGTTCTCCCTGCTATTCTATCCTAAAGTTGTTTTTAGGTTTGAAGGATTGCATAAATTTGATCCTGTGATTATTTCAATCCTCACTATCTAGGCTGGTACCCTTACATTATATTCCCCCTTGGATTGGGTTTCACCCTCCTGACTCCGTTTGAATCCTTTTTGTGGCTTGCTCCTCCTGCGGTTTTGATTTGTAAAGGTGATGAGGCCCGTGTCACTGCTAAGGTTAGGTTGTGATTTATCGGACAGTGGGACAAAATGCCCTCTGGTGCTCAATGATCTCTGCCTGGAGATTCCTTTTCACCATGTACTGCCACTTTGCTCTGGCCCACGGTCTCATCACCCTCGTACAAATCTGTTGACCTTTGCACTTGCCCTTCTGTAGATTTTTAGGAGTCAGTCAGGGTCCACCCTAAGTTTGAGTTTATGCTTGGTTGAGGCCCTTGGCCTCTCGCGTCTAACGCTTCAATCCATATCCCCTCTGCCCTCTTCCGACACCCGGTTGACTAATTTATGTTTGTTTCTAGGCCCATGATCTCTAGGGACTGGGTCCCGTGCTGCTGGGAGTGTCAACTACTGGGTATGGACTTTATGTGTTGCTGAGGTGTCCTGTCAGGCTGACTCTGAGGCTGTTACCTGTTTCGCCTATGTAGAGTAAGTTACACTCCTTACATTAAACTGCATACACCCCATTATTTTGCTCACAGGTTATCCTCTGTGCTATCCGGTCTCTCCTGTCACCCTGTTCTATGTTTTTGTCTATTACCCAGTGGGAGCAGGCCCCATATTGACATTAATTTGTATCCCTACTGCTCCCCTTGTCTGCTGGTTTTATCACAATCTCATTTTTATCCCTCAGCTCTGCCATGGTCTCCCTCTCTTTTCTGGTGAGGTTTGGCCTTTCCTTTGTCATGGGCATATCACAGGCTGTTTTGGTAATGTTCATTTAAAATGTGTCGTGTTTGTTTGGCTTTACCCACGTTCCAGCATTAGAGGCCAATTTTTGCAATGTTTCCTGGGTGGGATTTGCCGGTTTTACAAATTGTGTCATTATCTCACCCTGCCTCCTGATACCCTTATGGGGTCGGCTCTGTTCTTGCAGAACCCTCAGGTGGTGCAGAGTCTGGGCCTTGTTATCAATATCTTGCACTGCTTCCTGATACCCTTATGGGGTCGGCTCTGTTCTTGCAGAACCCTCAGGTGGTGCAGAGTCTGGGCCATTTTATCAACATCTTAACCTGCTTCCTGATGCCCTTATGGGGTCGGCTCTGTGCTTGCAGAACCCTCAGGTGGTGCAGATCCTGGGCCATTTTATCAATATCTTGCCCTGCTTCCTGATGCCCTTATGGGGTCGGCTCTGTTCTTGCAGAACCCTCAGGTGGTGCAGAGTCTGGGCCTTGTTATCAATATCTTGCACTGCTTCCTGATACCCTTATGGGGTCGGCTCTGTTCTTGCAGAACCCTCAGGTGGTGCAGATCCTGGGCCATTTTATCAATATCTTGCCCTGCTTCCTGATGCCCTTATGGGGTCGGCTCTGTTCTTGCAGAACCCTCAGGTGGTGCAGAGTCTGGGCCTTGTTATCAATATCTTACCCTGCTTCCTGATGCCCTTATGGGGTCGGCTCTGTTCTTGCAGAACCCTCAGGTGGTGCAGAGTCTGGGCCACTTTATAAATAACTCTGCCTGCGACTGCAAAGGAATCTCTCGGTCTCGGTTGACTCCTGTGCTGGTCATGATTCACATTAATACTGTTGTTAAACAATCACACTCATCCCCTCCCCTCTGCATGTAATTACTCATTTCTGGCTCAGTTAGTACCATGCAATACTACTGCAGTAAACTATAAACATCAAATATCTCTAGTACAGTTTACACCCAGGTGCTCCACAAGTCCTTGGTTTTTTCCGGCTTACGGAGACCACTTGCTGAACTTTTCCCTGGTGAAAGGTAGGGTAGGTACGTCATCGGGGTCATCAGGTTGGTACCCTCCTTCCTCGACGTTTCATTGATAAGCCCACAACGTCTCCAGAGGGCTCAACGGTGAAACCTGGCGTCCAAGGTACACCCCCCTCAGTTCCATACCCTCCTGTTTTAAACTTGCAGCTCAACTCGCAGCTCTACTCAACTTTTAGCCGATAAGGGGTTTTAAAGGGTAGGTTGATGTCCCTACCTTTTTGGATTTTCTCCTCCCATGTGCTGAGTCCTGGGACCGGTGACTGGGTAACAAGCCTCCAGTTTCGCTCTTGCTGTAGCTTCATCAGGGAAAAATCAATAACTACTACTGGTCGGTGGGGAGTTTTAAAGGGTGGGTTGAAAATCCCTCCCTTTCTGGGTATGTCCTTCCCATCTGCTGACTTGGGACTGGTCACTTTGGTTGGGACTGTTGATGTCATCCCTATTCTTTGTGTTTGTTTGATTGTTTGTGTTCCTGGCCTCCTGCTGTGTTATCTGCTGTTAATGTTTTCAGCATTCCTCTGGCCTCCTGTCTTTATCATGTTCTGAAAGTCTTTGTTGTGAGTGAGTGGGCTTTGCAAACCTGCACCTGGTCTGTGTGGAGCTAGTGGCCGTTGTGTGGTGGGGGGGGGGTCTCTGAGGTGGGCTGAGGTGGGAGTGGGTATCGTGTTGTGGGTGTGTAAGGGTCCTATCACTCCCTTCAATTGTCCGTCTTTTCTGGGGGAGCTAGGTGTGTTCCAGGTGTGATGGGGTGGGGGGTCTCTGGGTCTAGAGGGTACTCGGATGGATCATCTATTTACAAAGGTTTAAGATCCTATTTTGGCGGTCTTTTGGGTTGTTTGGGGAGGTCCTATGCAACCCGATGTTAGGGTTAGATTCTGTGGGTGGGGGTTATTTCCTATCTTTGTTGAGTTGAGGGTAGGTGCCAAGGGTCTTTTTGGGGCTGTTTGGGGTGATCCAGTGCCGTTCCATGTTAGGGTTAGGTTTGGGGGGTGGGCACATTGGCCATCTCTGGCATGCCGTCTACCTTGCTGGGGTTTGAGGGTGGGTGCCTAGGGTTTTTTGGGGACTGTTTGGGGTGGTCCGGTGCATTCCGGTGTTAGGGTTAGGTTTATGGGTGGGGAAGGGTGCATAGGGACCCCCTCCGGGGTGAGGGTATCATCTATCCTTGTGAGGTAGGAGTAGGTGTCAAGGGTCTTTTGGGTTGTTGGCACCCTGTGTGGTTTTCCCTGCTATTCTATCCTAAAGTTGTTTTTAGGTTTGAAGGATTGCATAAATCTGAGCCTGTGATTATTTCAATCCTCACTATCTAGGCTGGTACCCTTACATTATATTCCCCCTTGGATTGGGTTTCACCCTCCTGACTCCGTTTGAATCTTTTTTGTGGCTTGCTCCTCCTGCGGTTTTGATTTGTAAAGGTGATGAGGCCCGTGTCACTGCTAAGGTTAGGTTGTGATTTATCGGACAGTGGGACAAAATGCCCTCTGGTGCTCAATGATCTCTGCCTGGAGATTCCTTTTCACCATGTACTGCCACTTTGCTCTGGCCCACGGTCTCATCACCCTCGTACAAATCTGTTGACCTTTGCACTTGCCCTTCTGTAGATTTTTAGGAGTCAGTCAGGGTCCACCCTAAGTTTGAGTTTATGCTTGGTTGAGGCCCTTGGCCTCTCGCGTCTAACGCTTCAATCCATATCCCCTCTGCCCTCTTCCGACACCCGGTTGACTAATTTATGTTTGTTTCTAGGCCCATGATCTCTAGGGACTGGGTCCCGTGCTGCTGGGAGTGTTAACTACTGGGTATGGACTTTATGTGTTGCTGAGGTGTCCTGTCAGGCTGACTCTGAGGCTGTTACCTGTTTCGCCTATGTAGAGTAAGTTACACTCCTTACATTAAACTGCATACACCCCATTATTTTGCTCACAGGTTATCCTCTGTGCTATCCGGTCTCTCCTGTCACCCTTTTCTATGTTTTTGTCTATTACCCAGTGGGAGCAGGCCCCATATTGACATTAATTTGTATCCCTACTGCTCCCCTTGTCTGCTGGTTTTATCACAATCTCATTTTTATCCCTCAGCTCTGCCATGGTCTCCCTCTCTTTTCTGGTGAGGTTTGGCCTTTCCTTTGTCATGGGCATATCACAGGCTGTTTTGGTAATGTTCATTTAAAATGTGTCGTGTTTGTTTGGCTTTACCCACGTTCCAGCATTCGAGGCCAATTTTTGCAATGTTTCCTGGGTGGGATTTGCCGGTTTTACAAATTGTGTCATTATCTCACCCTGCCTCCTGATACCCTTATGGAGTCGGCTCTGTTCTTGCAGAACCCTCAGGTGGTGCAGAGTCTGGGCCTTGTTATCAATATCTTGCACTGCTTCCTGATACCCTTATGGGGTCGGCTCTGTTCTTGCAGAACCCTCAGGTGGTGCAGAGTCTGGGCCATTTTATCAACATCTTGCCCTGCTTCCTGATGCCCTTATGGGGTCGGCTCTGTTCTTGCAGAACCCTCAGGTGGTGCAGAGTCTGGGCCTTGTTATCAACATCTTAACCTGCTTCCTGATGCCCTTATGGGGTCGGCTCTGTGCTTGCAGAACCCTCAGGAGGTGCAGATCCTGGGCCATTTTATCAATATCTTGCCCTGCTTCTTGATGCCCTTATGGGGTCGGCTCTGTTCTTGCAGAACCCTCAGGTGGTGCAGAGTCTGGGCCTTGTTATCAATATCTTGCAATGCTTCCTGATACCCTTATGGGGTCGGCTCTGTTCTTGCAGAACCCTCAGGTGGTGCAGATCCTGGGCCATTTTATCAATATCTTGCCCTGCTTCCTGATGCCCTCATGGGGTCGGCTCTGTTCTTGCAGAACCCTCAGGTGGTGCAGAGTCTGGGCCTTGTTATCAATATCTTACCCTGCTTCCTGATGCCCTTATGGGGTCGGCTCTGTTCTTGCAGAACCCTCAGGTGGTGCAGAGTCTGGGCCACTTTATAAATAACTCTGCCTGCGACTGCAAAGGAATCTCTCGGTCTCGGTTGACTCCTGTGCTGGTCATGATTCACATTAATACTGTTGTTAAACAATCACACTCATCCCCTCCCCTCTGCATGTAATTACTCATTTCTGGCTCAGTTAGTACCATGCAATACTACTGCAGTAAACTATAAACATCAAGTATCTCAAGTACAGTTTCTACAATGCAATACTAGTGCAGTAAACTATAAACATCAAATATCTCTAGTACAGTTTACACCCAGGTGCTCCACAAGTCCTTGGTTTTTTCCGGCTTACGGAGACCACTTGCTGAACTTTTCCCTGGTGAAAGGTAGGGTAGGTACGTCATCGGGGTCATCAGGTGGGTACCCTCCTTCCTCGACGTTTCATTGATAAGCCCACAACGTCTCCAGAGGGCTCAACGGTGAAACCTGGCGTCCCAGGTACACCCCCCTCAGTTCCATACCCTCCTGTTTTAAACTTGCAGCTCAACTCGCAGCTCTACTCAACTTTTAGCCGATAAGGGGTTTTAAAGGGTAGGTTGATGTCCCTACCTTTCTGGATTTTCTCCTCCCATGTGCTGAGTCCTGGGACCGGTGACTGGGTAACAAGCCTCCAGTTTCGCTCTTGCTGTAGCTTCATCAGGGAAAAATCAATAACTACTACTGGTCGGAGGGGAGTTTTAAAGGGTGGGTTGAAAATCCCTCCCTTTCTGGGTATGTCCTTCCCATCTGCTGACTTTGGACTGGTCACTTTGGTTGGGACTGTTGATGTCATCCCTATTCTTTGTGTTTGTTTGATTGTTTGTGTTCCTGGCCTCCTGCTGTTTTATCTGCTGTTAATGTTTTCAGCATTCCTCTGGCCTCCTGTCTTTATCATGTTCTGAAAGTCTTTGTTGTGAGTGAGTGGGCTTTGCAAACCTGCACCTGGTCTGTGTGGAGCTAGTGGCCGTTGTGTGGTGGGGGGGGTCTCTGAGGTGGGCTGAGGTGGGAGTGGGTATCGTGTTGTGGGTGTGTAAGGGTCCTATCACTCCCTTCAATTGTCCGTCTTTTCTGGGGGAGCTAGGTGTGTTCCAGGTGTGATGGGGTGGGGGGTCTCTGGGTCTAGAGGGTACTCGGATGGATCATCTATTTACAAAGGTTTAAGATCCTCTTTTGGCGGTCTTTTGGGTTGTTTGGGGAGGTCCTATGCAACCCGATGTTAGGGTTAGATTCTGTGGGTGGGGGTTATTTCCTATCTTTGTTGAGTTGAGGGTAGGTGCCAAGGGTCTTTTTGGGGCTGTTTGGGGTGATCCAGTGCCGTTCCATGTTAGGGTTAGGTTTGGGGGGTGGGCACATTGGCCATCTCTGGCATGCCGTCTACCTTGCTGGGGTTTGAGGGTGGGTGCCTAGGGTTTTTTGGGGACTGTTTGGGGTGGTCCGGTGCATTCCGGTGTTAGGGTTAGGTTTATGGGTGGGGAAGGGTGCATAGGGACCCCCTCCGGGGTGAGGGTATCATCTATCCTTGTGAGGTAGGAGTAGGTGTCAAGGGTCTTTTGGGTTGTTGGCACCCTGTGTGGTTCTCCCTGCTATTCTATCCTAAAGTTGTTTTTAGGTTTGAAGGATTGCATAAATCTGAGCCTGTGATTATTTCAATCCTCACTATCTAGGCTGGTACCCTTACATTATATTCCCCCTTGGATTGGGTTTCACCCTCCTGACTCCGTTTGAATCTTTTTTGTGGCTTGCTCCTCCTGCGGTTTTGATTTGTAAAGGTGATGAGGCCCGTGTCACTGCTAAGGTTAGGTTGTGATTTATCGGACAGTGGGACAAAATGCCCTCTGGTGCTCAATGATCTCTGCCTGGAGATTCCTTTTCACCATGTACTGCCACTTTGCTCTGGCCCACGGTCTCATCACCCTCGTACAAATCTGTTGACCTTTGCACTTGCCCTTCTGTAGATTTTTAGGAGTCAGTCAGGGTCCACCCTAAGTTTGAGTTTATGCTTGGTTGAGGCCCTTGGCCTCTCGCGTCTAACGCTTCAATCCATATCCCCTCTGCCCTCTTCCGACACCCGGTTGACTAATTTATGTTTGTTTCTAGGCCCATGATCTCTAGGGACTGGGTCCCGTGCTGCTGGGAGTGTCAACTACTGGGTATGGACTTTATGTGTTGCTGAGGTGTCCTGTCAGGCTGACTCTGAGGCTGTTACCTGTTTCGCCTATGTAGAGTAAGTTACACTCCTTACATTAAACTGCATACACCCCATTATTTTGCTCACAGGTTATCCTCTGTGCTATCCGGTCTCTCCTGTCACCCTGTTCTATGTTTTTGTCTATTACCCAGTGGGAGCAGGCCCCATATTGACATTAATTTGTATCCCTACTGCTCCCCTTGTCTGCTGGTTTTATCACAATCTCATTTTTATCCCTCAGCTCTGCCATGGTCTCCCTCTCTTTTCTGGTGAGGTTTGGCCTTTCCTTTGTCATGGGCATATCACAGGCTGTTTTGGTAATGTTCATTTAAAATGTGTCGTGTTTGTTTGGCTTTACCCACGTTCCAGCATTAGAGGCCAATTTTTGCAATGTTTCCTGGGTGGGATTTGCCGGTTTTACAAATTGTGTCATTATCTCACCCTGCCTCCTGATACCCTTATGGGGTCGGCTCTGTTCTTGCAGAACCCTCAGGTGGTGCAGAGTCTGGGCCTTGTTATCAATATCTTGCACTGCTTCCTGATACCCTTATGGGGTCGGCTCTGTTCTTGCAGAACCCTCAGGTGGTGCAGAGTCTGGGCCATTTTATCAACATCTTGCCCTGCTTCCTGATGCCCTTATGGGGTCGGCTCTGTTCTTGCAGAACCCTCAGGTGGTGCAGAGTCTGGGCCTTGTTATCAACATCTTAACCTGCTTCCTGATGCCCTTATGGGGTCGGCTCTGTGCTTGCAGAACCCTCAGGAGGTGCAGATCCTGGGCCATTTTATCAATATCTTGCCCTGCTTCCTGATGCCCTTATGGGGTCGGCTCTGTTCTTGCAGAACCCTCAGGTGGTGCAGAGTCTGGGCCTTGTTATCAATATCTTGCACTGCTTCCTGATACCCTTATGGGGTCGGCTCTGTTCTTGCAGAACCCTCAGGTGGTGCAGATCCTGGGCCATTTTATCAATATCTTGCCCTGCTTCCTGATGCCCTCATGGGGTCGGCTCTGTTCTTGCAGAACCCTCAGGTGGTGCAGAGTCTGGGCCTTGTTATCAACATCTTAACCTGCTTCCTGATGCCCTTATGGGGTCGGCTCTGTGCTTGCAGAACCCTCAGGAGGTGCAGATCCTGGGCCATTTTATCAATATCTTGCCCTGCTTCCTGATGCCCTTATGGGGTCGGCTCTGTTCTTGCAGAACCCTCAGGTGGTGCAGAGTCTGGGCCTTGTTATCAATATCTTGCACTGCTTCCTGATACCCTTATGGGGTCGGCTCTGTTCTTGCAGAACCCTCAGGTGGTGCAGATCCTGGGCCATTTTATCAATATCTTGCCCTGCTTCCTGATGCCCTCATGGGGTCGGCTCTGTTCTTGCAGAACCCTCAGGTGGTGCAGAGTCTGGGCCTTGTTATCAATATCTTACCCTGCTTCCTGATGCCCTTATGGGGTCGGCTCTGTTCTTGCAGAACCCTCAGGTGGTGCAGAGTCTGGGCCACTTTATAAATAACTCTGCCTGCGACTGCAAAGGAATCTCTCGGTCTCGGTTGACTCCTGTGCTGGTCATGATTCACATTAATACTGTTGTTAAACAATCACACTCATCCCCTCCCCTCTGCATGTAATTACTCATTTCTGGCTCAGTTAGTACCATGCAATACTACTGCAGTAAACTATAAACATCAAGTATCTCAAGTACAGTTTCTACAATGCAATACTAGTGCAGTAAACTATAAACATCAAATATCTCTAGTACAGTTTACACCCAGGTGCTCCACAAGTCCTTGGTTTTTTCCGGCTTACGGAGACCACTTGCTGAACTTTTCCCTGGTGAAAGGTAGGGTAGGTACGTCATCGGGGTCATCAGGTGGGTACCCTCCTTCCTCGACGTTTCATTGATAAGCCCACAACGTCTCCAGAGGGCTCAACGGTGAAACCTGGCGTCCCAGGTACACCCCCCTCAGTTCCATACCCTCCTGTTTTAAACTTGCAGCTCAACTCGCAGCTCTACTCAACTTTTAGCCGATAAGGGGTTTTAAAGGGTAGGTTGATGTCTCTACCTTTCTGGATTTTCTCCTCCCATGTGCTGAGTCCTGGGACCGGTGACTGGGTAACAAGCCTCCAGTTTCGCTCTTGCTGTAGCTTCATCAGGGAAAAATCAATAACTACTACTGGTCGGTGGGGAGTTTTAAAGGGTGGGTTGAAAATCCCTCCCTTTCTGGGTATGTCCTTCCCATCTGCTGACTTGGGACTGGTCACTTTGGTTGGGACTGTTGATGTCATCCCTATTCTTTGTGTTTGTTTGATTGTTTGTGTTCCTGGCCTCCTGCTGTTTTATCTGCTGTTAATGTTTTCAGCATTCCTCTGGCCTCCTGTCTTTATCATGTTCTGAAAGTCTTTGTTGTGAGTGAGTGGGCTTTGCAAACCTGCACCTGGTCTGTGTGGAGCTAGTGGCCGTTGTGTGGTGGGGGGGGGTCTCTGAGGTGGGCTGAGGTGGGAGTGGGTATCGTGTTGTGGGTGTGTAAGGGTCCTATCACTCCCTTCAATTGTCCGTCTTTTCTGGGGGAGCTAGGTGTGTTCCAGGTGTGATGGGGTGGGGGGTCTCTGGGTCTAGAGGGTACTCGGATGGATCATCTATTTACAAAGGTTTAAGATCCTCTTTTGGCGGTCTTGTGGGTTGTTTGGGGAGGTCCTATGCAACCCGATGTAAGGGTTAGATTCTGTGGGTGGGGGTTATTTCCTATCTTTGTTGAGTTGAGGGTAGGTGCCAAGGGTCTTTTTGGGGCTGTTTGGGGTGATCCAGTGCCGTTCCGTGTTAGGGTTAGGTTTGGGGGGTGGGCACATTGGCCATCTCTGGCATGCCGTCTACCTTGCTGGGGTTTGAGGGTGGGTGCCTAGGGTTTTTTGGGGACTGTTTGGGG
>NW_027603692.1:0-11000 GCF_053455715.1 Rhinoraja longicauda
TTGAACACACTTTTTTTGGAACACACTTTTGGGAACACACTTTATTTGGGAACACACTTTTGGGAACACACTTTTGTGGACACTTTTTTCGGGAACACACTTATTTTGGGAACATACTTTTTTGGGAACACACTTTTGGGAACAAGCTTTTTTGGGAACTCATTTATTTTGGGAATACACTTCTTTTGGAACACACTTTTTGGGAACACACTTCTTTGAACACACTTTTTTTGGAACACACTTTTGGGAACACACTTTTTTTGGGAACACACTTATTTTTGGAACACACTTTTTTGGGAACACACTTTTTTTGGGAACACACTTTTGGGAACACACTTTTGGGAACACAATTTTGGGAACACACTTTTGGGAACACAATTTTGGGAACACACTTTTGGGAACACACTTTTGGGAACACACATTTGGGAACACACTTTTTTGGGGAACACACTTTTGGGAACACAATTTTTTTGGGAACACACTTTTGGGTACACACTTTTGGGAACACACTTTTTGCGATCACACTTTTGGGAACACACTTTTTTTGGGAACACACTTATTTTTGGAACACACTTTTTTGGGAATACAATTTTTGGGAACACACTTTTTTGAACACACTTTTTTTGGAACACACTTTTGGGAACACACTTTATTTGGGAACACACTTTTGGAACACACTTTTGGGGACACTTTTTTCGGGAACACACTTATTTTGGGAACATACTTTTTTTGGAAACACACTTTTGGGAACAAGCTTTTTTGGGAACTCATTTATTTTGGGAATACACATCTTTTGCAACACACTTTTGTGAACACACTTTTGGAACACACTTTTTTTGGGAACACAATTTTTGGGGAACACGCTTTTTTGAACACACTTTTTTTGGAACACACTTTTGGGAACACACTTTATTTGGGAACACACTTTTGGGAACACACTTTTGGGGACACTTTTTTCGGGAACACACTTATTTTGGGAACATACTTTTTTGGGAACACACTTTTGGGAACAAGCTTTTTTGGGAACTCATTTATTTTGGGAATACACTTCTTTTGGAACACACTTTTTGGGAACACACTTCTTTGAACACACTTTTTTTGGAACACACTTTTGGGAACACTCTTTTTTTGGGAACACAATTTTTGGGGAACACACTTTTTTGAATACACTTTTTTTGGAACACACTTTTGGGAACACACTTTATTTGGGAACATACTTTTGGGAACACACTTTTGGGGACACTTTTTTCGGGAACACACTTATTTTGGGAACATACTTTTTTTGGGAACACACTTTTGGGAACAAGCTTTTTTGGGAACTCATTTATTTTGGGAATACACTTCTTTTGGAACACACTTTTGGGTACACACTTTTGGGAACACACTTTTTGCGATCACACTTTTGGGAACACACTTTTTTTGGGAACACACTTATTTTTGGAACATACTTTTTTGGGAACACACTTTTTTTGGGAAAACACTTATTTTTGGAACATACTTTTTTGGGAACACACTTTTTTTGGGAACACAATTTTGGGAACACTCTTTTTTTGGGAACACACTTTTGGGAAAATATTATTTGTGGGAACACACTTGTGGGAACACACTTATTTTAGGAACACATTTATTAGGGAACACAAGTTTTTTGGGAACACACTTTTGGGAACACACCTTTGGGAACACACTTTTTTTGGCAACACACTATTGGGAACACACTTTTAGGAACACACTTTTTTTCGAAACACACTTTTGTGGACCCACTTTTTTTGGGAACACACTTTTGGGAACACACTTTTTTGGAACACACTTTTGGGAAAACACTTTTTTGGAACACACTTTTGGGAACACATTTTTTTGGGGAACACTCTTTTGGGAACACACTTTTTTGGGAACACACTTTTGGGAACACACTTTTTTGGGAACACACTTTTGGGAAAATATTATTTGTGGGAACACACTTATTTTAGGAACACATTTATTTGGGAACACACTTTTTGGGATTTTTTTGAGATCACACTTTTGGGAACACACTTCTGGGAACACACTTTTTTGGGAACACACTTTTTTGGGAACACACTTTTATAACGCAGATTTGGGAACACACTTTTGGCGACACACTTTTTTTGGGAACACAATTTTTTTGGGAACCCAAATTTTGGAACACACTTTTTTGGGAACACACTTTTGGGAACACACTTTTTTGGGAACACACTTTTGGGAAAATATTATTTGTGGGAACACACTTATTTTAGGAACACATTTATTTGGGAACACACTTTTTGGGATTTTTTTGAGATCACACTTTTGGGAACACACTTCTGGGAACACACTTTTGGCAACACACTTTTTGGGAACGCACTTTTTTTAAAACACTCGTTTTGGAACACATTTATTTCGGTAACGCACTTCTGGGAAAACACTTTTTTGGGAACACACTTTTTTGGCAACACACTTTTGGGAACACACTTTTGGGAACACACTTTATTTCGGAACACACTTTTGTGAACCCACTTTTTTTGGGAACACACTTATTTTGGGAACACACTTGGGAACACACTTTTGTTGGGAACACACTTTTGGGAACACACTTTTTTTGGCAACACACATTTGGGAACATAATTTTTTGGGAACAAGCTTTTGTGAACACACTTTGTTGGGAACACACTTTTGGAACGTAGTTTTGGGAACACACTTTTGGAACACACTTTTTTGGGAACACAATTTTTTTGGGAACCCACTTTTTGGAACACACTATTTTGGGGAACACACTTTTTTTGGCAACACACTTTTTTGGGGAACACTTTTGGGAACACACTTTTGGGAACGTACTTTTTTGGGAACACACTTTTTTTGGGCACACCCTTTTGGGAACATACTTTTGGGAACACACTTTTTTGGGAACACACTTTTGGGAACATACTTTTGGGAACACACTATTTTGGGGAACACATTTTTGGGAACACACTTTTTTTGGGAACACTTTTGGGAACACACTTTTGCGTACACATTTTTGGGAACCTACTTTTTTGGGAACACATTTTTTTTGGGAACACACTTTTGGGAACACAATTTTGGGAACACACTTTTGGGAACACAATTTTGGGAACACACTTTTGGGAACACACTTTTGGGAACACACATTTGGGAACACACTTTTTAGGGGAACACACTTTTGGGAACACAATTTTTTTGGGAATACACTTTTGGGTACACACTTTTGGGAACACACTTTTTGCGATCACACTATTGGGAACACACTTTTTTTGGGAACCCACTTATTTTTGTAACACACTTTTTTCGGAACACACTTTTTTCGGAACACACTTTTTTGGGAACACACTTTTTTTGGGAACACCCTTTTGGGAACACACTTTTGGGAACACACTTTTTTGGGAACACACTTTTGGGAACATACTTTTGGGAACACACTATTTTGGGGAACACATTTTTGGGAACACACTTTTTTTGGGAACACTTTTGGGAACACACTTTTGGCAACACACTTTTTGGGAACGCAATTTTTTGGAAACACTCGTTTTGGAACACATTTATTTCGGTAACGCACTTCTGGGAACACACTTTTTTGGGAACACACTTTTTTGGCAACACACTTTTGGGAACACACTTTTGGGAACACACTTTATTTCGGAACACACTTTTGTGAACCCACTTTTTTTGGGAACACACTTATTTTGGGAACACACTTGGGAACACACTTTTGTTGGGAACACACTTTTGGGAACACACTTTTTTTGGCAACACACATTTGGGAACATAATTTTTTGGGAACAAGCTTTTGGGAACACACTTTGTTGGGAACACACTTTTGGAACGTAGTTTTGGGAACACACTTTTGGAACACACTTTTTTGGGAACACAATTTTTTTGGGCACACCCTTTTGGGAACATACTTTTGGGAACACACTTTTTTGGGAACACACTTTTGGGAACATACTTTTGGGAACACACTATTTTGGGGAACACATTTTTGGGAACACACTTTTTTTGGGAACACTTTTGGGAACACACTTTTGGGTACACATTTTTGGGAACCTACTTTTTTTGGAACACACTTTTTTCGGAACACACTTTTTTCGGAACACACTTTTTTGGGAACACACTTTTGGGAACACACTTTTGGGAACACACTTTTTTGGCAACACACTTTTGGGAACACACTTTTGGGAACACACTTTATTTCGGAACACACTTTTGTGAACCCACTTTTTTCGGGAACACACTTATTTTGGGAACACACTTGGGAACACACTTTTGTTGTGAACACACTTTTGGGAACACACTTTTTTTGGCAACACACATTTGGGAACATAATTTTTTGGGAACACGCTTTTGGGAACACACTTTTTTGGGAACGTACTTTTTTGGGAACACACATTTGGGAACACACTTTTGGGAACACACTATTTTGGGGAACACATTTTTGGGAACACTTTTTTTGGGATCACTTATGGGAACACACTTTTGGGTACACATTTTTGGGAACATACTTTTTATGGAACACACTTCTTTTGGGAACACACTTTTGGGAACACACTTTTAGGAACACACATTTGGAAACACAATTTTGGGAACACACTTTTTTTGGCAACACACTTTTGTGAACACACTTTTGGGAAAACACTTTTTTTGGAACACACTTCTTTTGGGAACACACTTTTAGGAACACATTTGGAAACACAATTTTTTGGGAACGCACTTTTTTGGGAACACTCTTTTTGGAACACATTTATTTTGGTAACGCACTTCTGGGAACACACTTTTGGGAACATACTTTTTTTGGAACACACTTCTTTTGGGATCACACTTTTAGGAACACACATTTGGAAACACAATTTTTTGGGAACGCACTTTTTTTCGAACACTCTTTTTGGAACACATTTATTTTGGTAACGGACTTCTGGGAACACACTTTTTTGGGAACACTTTTTTGGGGAACACACTTTTGGGAAAACACTTTTGGGAACACACATTTTGCGATCACACTTTTGGGAACACACTTTTTTTGTGAACACACTTATTTTTGGAACACACTTTTTTGGGAACACATTTTTTTTGGGAACACACTTTTGGGAACACAATTTTGGGAACACACTTTTGGGAACACAATTTTGGGAACACACTTTTGGGAACACACTTTTGGGAACACACATTTGGGAACACACTTTTTTGGGGAACACACTTTTGGGAACTCAATTTTTTTGGGAACACACTTTTGGGTACACACTTTTGGGAACACACTTTTTGCGATCACACTTTTGGGAACACACTTTTTTTGGGAACACACTTATTTTTGGAACACTCTTTTTTGGGAACACACTTTTTTTGGGAACACACTTTTGTTGGGAACACACTTTTGGGAACACAATTTTGGGAACACTCTTTTGGGAAGACACTTTTGTGAACACACATTTGGAACACACTTTTTTGGGAACACACTTTTTTGGGGAACACACCTTTGGGAACGCTTTTGGGAACAAACTTTTTTTGGGATCACACTTTTGGGAACACACGTTTTTGGGAACACACTTTTGGGAACACATTTTTTTGTGATCACACTTTTTGGAACACACTTTTTTGTGAACACACTTTTTTTGGGAAAACACTTTTGGGAACACTTTTTGCGATCACACTTTTGGGAACACACTTTTGGGAACATACTTTTTTTGGAACACACTTTTGGAACACATTTTTGGGAACACACTTTTGGGTACAGACTTTTTTCGAGAACACACTTATTTTGGGAACATACTTTTTTGGGAACACACTTTTGGGACACACTTTTGGAACACACTTTTTTTGGGAACACAATTTTTGGGGAACACACTTTTTTGAACACACTTTTTTTGGAACACACTTTTGGGAACACACTTTATTTGGGAACACACTTTTGGAACACAATTTTGGGGACACTTTTTTCGGGAACACACTTATTTTGGGAACATACTTTTTTGGGAACAAACTTTTGGGAACAAGATTTTTTGGGAACTCATTTATTTTGGGAATACACTTCTTCTGGAACACACTTTTTGGGAACACACTTCTTTGAACACACTTTTTTTGGAACACACTTTTGGGAACACACTTTTTTTGGGAACACAATTTTTGGGGAACACACTTTTTTGATTACACTTTTTTTGGAACACACTTTTGGGAACACACTTTATTTGGGAACACACTTTTGGGAACACACTTTTGGGGACACTTTTTTCGGGAACACACTTATTTTGGGAACATACTTTTTTTGGGAACACACTTTTGGGAACAAGTTTTTTGGGAACTCATTTATTTTGGGAATATACTTCTTTTGGTACACACTTTTTGGGAACACACTTTTTCTAGGAACACACTTTTGGGAACAAGCTTTTTTGGGAACTCATTTATTTTGGGAATACACTTCTTTTGGAACACACTTTTTGGGAACACACTTTTTTAGGAACACTTTTGGGAACACTCTTTGTTTGGGAACACACTTTTGGGAACACACTTTTGGGAACACACTTTTTTGGGAACACACTTTTGGGAACATACTTTTGGGAACACACTATTTTGGGGAACACATTTTTGGGAACACACTTTTTTTGGGAACACTTTTGGGAACACACTTTTGGCAACACACTTTTTGGGAACGCACTTTTTTGGAAACACTCGTTTTGGAACACATTTATTTCGGTAACGCACTTCTGGGAACACACTTTTTTGGGAACACACTTTTTTGGCAACACACTTTTGGGAACACACTTTTGGGAACACACTTTATTTCGGAACACTCTTTTGTGAACCCACTTTTTTTGGGAACACACTTATTTTGGGAACACACTTGGGAACACACTTTTGTTGGGAACACACTTTTGGGAACACACTTTTTTTGGCAACACACATTTGGGAACATAATTTTTTGGGAACAAGCTTTTGGGAACACACTTTGTTGGGAACACACTTTTGGAACGTAGTTTTGGGAACACACTTTTGGAACACACTTTTTTGGGAACACAATTTTTTTGGGAACCCACTTTTTGGAACACACTATTTTGGGGAACACACTTTTTTTGGCAACACACTTTTTTGGGGAACACTTTTGGGAACACACTTTTGGGAACGTACTTTTTTGGGAACACACTTTTTTTGGGCACACCCTTTTGGGAACATACTTTTGGGAACACACTTTTGGGAACATACTTTTGGGAACACACTATTTTGGGGAACACATTTTTGGGAACACACTTTTTTTGGGAACACTTTTGGGAACACACTTTTGGGTACACATTTTTGGGAACCTACTTTTTTTGGAACACACTTTTTTCGGAACACACTTTTTTCGGAACACACTTTTTTGGGAACACACTTTTGGGAACACACTTTTGGGAACACACTTTTTTGGCAACACACTTTTGGGAACACACTTTTGGGAACACACTTTTTTTGGCAACACACATTTGGGAACATAATTTTTTGGGAACACGCTTTTGGGAACACACTTTTTTGGGAACGTACTTTTTTGGGAACACACATTTGGGAACATACTTTTGGGAACACACTATTTTGGGGAACACATTTTTGGGAACACTTTTTTTGGGATCACTTTTGGGAACACACTTTTGGGTACACATTTTTGGGAACATACTTTTTATGGAACACACTTCTTTTGGGAACACACTTTTGGGAACACACTTTTAGGAACACACATTTGGAAACACAATTTTGGGAACACACTTTTTTTGGCAACACACTTTTGTGAACACACTTTTGGGAAAACACTTTTTTTGGAACACACTTCTTTTGGGAACACACTTTTAGGAACACACATTTGGAAACACAATTTTTTGGGAACGCACTTTTTTTCGAACACTCTTTTTGGAACACATTTATTTTGGTAACGCACTTCTGGGAACACACTTTTTTGGGAACACTTTTTTGGGGAACACACTTTTGGGAAAACACTTTTGGGAACACACTTTTTGCGATCACACTTTTGGGAACACACTTTTTTTGTGAACACACTTATTTTTGGAACACACTTTTTTGGGAACACATTTTTTTTGGGAACACACTTTTGGGAACACAATTTTGGGAACACACTTTTGGGAACACAATTTTGGGAACACACTTTTGGGAACACACTTTTGGGAACACACATTTGGGAACACACTTTTTTGGGGAACACACTTTTGGGAACACAATTTTTTTGGGAACACACTTTTGGGTACACACTTTTGGGAACACACTTTTTGCGATCACACTTTTGGGAACACACTTTTTTTGGGAACACACTTATTTTTGGAACACACTTTTTTGGGAACACACTTTTTTTGGGAACACACTTTTGGGAACACAATTTTGGGAACACACTTTTGGGAAGACACTTTTGTGAACACACATTTGGAACACACTTTTTTGGGGAACACACTTTTTTGGGGAACACACCTATGGGAAAGCTTTTGGGAACACACTTTTTTTGGGATCACACTTTTGGGAACACACGTTTTTGGGAACACACTTTTGGGAACACACTTTTTTTGGGAAAACACTTTTGGGAACACACTTTTTGCGATCACACTTTTGGGAACACACTTTTGGGAACATACTTTTTTTGGAACACACTTTTGGAACACATTTTTGGGAACACACTTTTGGGTACAGACTTTTTTCGAGAAAACACTTATTTTGGGAACATACTTTTTTGGGAACACACTTTTGGGAACACACTTTTGGAACACACTTTTTTTGGGAACACAATTTTTGGTGAACACACTTTTTTGAACACACTTTTTTTGGAACACACTTTTGGGAACACACTTTATTTGGGAACACACTTTTGGAACACAATTTTGGGGACACTTTTTTCGGGAACACACTTATTTTGGGAACATACTTTTTTTGGGAACACACTTTTGGGAACAAGCTTTTTTGGGAACTCATTTATTTTGGGAATACACATCTTTTGGAACACACTTTTGGGTACACATTTTTGGGAACATACTTTTTATGGAACACACTTCTTTTGGGAACACACTTTTGGGAACACACTTTTAGGAACACACATTTGGAAACACAATTTTGGGAACACACTTTTTTTGGCAACACACTTTTGTGAACACACCTTTGGGAAAACACTTTTTTTGGAACACACTTCTTTTGGGAACACACTTTTAGGAACACATTTGGAAACACAATTTTTTGGGAACGCACTTTTTTGGGAACACTCTTTTTGGAACACATTTATTTTGGTAACGCACTTCTGGGAACACACTTTTGGGAACATACTTTTTTTGGAACACACTTCTTTTGGGAACACACTTTTAGGAACACACATTTGGAAACACAATTTTTTGGGAACGCACTTTTTTTCGAACACTCTTTTTGGAACACATTTATTTTGGTAACGGACTTCTGGGAACACACTTTTTTGGGAACACTTTTTTGGGGAACACACTTTTGGGAAAACACTTTTGGGAACACACTTTTTGCGATCACACTTTTGGGAACACACTTTTTTTTGTGAACACACTTATTTTTGGAACACACTTTTTTGGGAACACATTTTTTTTGGGAACACACTTTTGGGAACACAATTTTGGGAACACACTTTTGGGAACACAATTTTGGGAACACACTTTTGGGAACACACTTTTGGGAACACACATTTGGGAACACACTTTTTTGGGAACACACTTTTGGGAACACAATTTTTTTGGGAACACACTTTTGGGTACACACTTTTGGGGACAATTTTTTCGGGAACACACTTATTTTGGGAATATACTTTTTTTGGGAACACACTTTTGGGAACAATTTTTTTGGGAACTCATTTATTTTGGGAATACACTTCTTTTGGTACACACTTTTTGGGAACACACTTTTTCTAGGAACACACTTTTGGGAACAAGCTTTTTTGGGAACTCATTTATTTTGGGAATACACTTCTTTTGGAACACACTTTTTGGAACACACTTTTTTAGGAACACTTTTGGGAACACTCTTTGTTTGGGAACACACTTTTGGGAACACACTTTTGGGAACACACTTTTTTGGGAACACACTTTTGGGAACATACTTTTGGGAACACACTATTTTGGGGAACACATTTTTGGGAACACACTTTTTTTGGGAACACTTTTGGGAACACACTTTTGGCAACACACTTTTTGGGAACGCACTTTTTTGGAAACACTCGTTTTGGAACACATTTATTTCGGTAACGCACTTCTGGGAACACACTTTTTTGGGAACACACTTTTTTGGCAACACACTTTTGGGAACACACTTTTGGGAACACACTTTATTTCGGAACACACTTTTGTGAACCCACTTTTTTTGGGAACACACTTATTTTGGGAACACACTTGGGAACACACTTTTGTTGGGAACACACTTTTGGGAACACACTTTTTTTGGCAACACACATTTGGGAACATAATTTTTTGGGAACAAGCTTTTGGGAACACACTTTGTTGGGAACACACTTTTGGAACGTAGTTTTGGGAACACACTTTTGGAACACACTATTTTGGGGAACACACTTTTTTTGGCAACACACTTTTTTTGGGAACATACTTTTGGGAACACACTATTTTGGGGAACACATTTTTGGGAACACACTTTTTTGGGGAACACTTTTGGGAACACACTTTTGGGTACACATTTTTGGGAACCTACTTTTTTTGGAACACACTTTTTTCGGAACACACTTTTTTCGGAACACACTTTTTTGGGAACACACTTTTGGGAACACACTTTTGGGAACACACTTTTTTGGCAACACACTTTTGGGAACACACTTTTGGGAACACACTTTATTTCGGAACACACTTTTGTGAACCCACTTTTTTTGGGAACACACTTATTTTGGGAACACACTTGGGAACACACTTTTGTTGTGAACACACTTTTGGGAACACACTTTTTTTGGCAACACACATTTGGGAACATAATTTTTTGGGAACACGCTTTTGGGAACACACTTTTTTGGGAACGTACTTTTT
>NW_027603693.1:0-11000 GCF_053455715.1 Rhinoraja longicauda
ATACTCCCGATGCGGTCTCACCAGGGCATATACATCTGCAGTAGGACCTCCTTGCTCCTAAACTCAAATCCTCTCGCATTGAAGGCCAACATGCCATTAGATTTCTTCACTGTCTGTTGTACAACAGCTTACTATCAGTGACTGGTGTACAAGCATACCCAGGTCTCGTTGCACCTCTCCTTTTTATCCTAATCTGACACCATTCAGATAATAATCTGCCTTCCTTTCTTGCGACCAAAGTGGATAACCTCACATTTATCCACATTATACTGCATCTGCCAAGCTTTTGCCCACTCATCCAACCTATCCAAGTCACCCTGCAGCCTCATAGCATCCTCCTCGCAGCTCACACTGCCAATCAGCTTTGCGTCATCCGCAAACTAAGAGATGTTACATTTACTTCCTTCACCTAAATCGTTAATGTATATTGTAAACAACTGGGGACCCAGGACCGAGCCTTGCGGCATCCCAGTAGTCACTGCCTGCCATTCTGAAAAGGACCCATTAATTCTTACTTTTTGCTTCCTGTCTGCCAAACAGTTCTCTATCCATGTCAATACCCTACCCCAATACCATGTGCTCCATTTTTCACAGTAATCTCTTGTGTGAGCCTTTGTCAAAGGTTTTTTGAAAGTCCAGATACACCACATCCACTGGCTCTCCCTTATCAATTCTACTTTTACAACCTTAAAAAACCCCAAAAGATTAGTCAAGCATGATTGCCCCTGAAAGTCCATGCTGACTTTGACCAATTCTGTCACTGCTGTCCAAATGCGTTGCTATAACATCTTTAATAATCGACTACAGCATCTTCCCCACTACTGATGTAAGGCTTACTGGTCTATTATTCCCCGTTTACCTTCTCCCTCCTTTCTTAAAAAGTGCAGTTACATTGACTACGCTTCAGTCCACAGGAACTGATCCAGAGTCGAGAGAACATTGGAAAATGATCACCAATGCATCCATGATTCGTAGGGCCACCTCCTTGATTACTCTGGGATGCAGACCATCAGGCCCTGGGGATTTATCTGCCTTCAGTCCCAACAGTTTACCTAACACCATTTCCTGAATAATGTGGATTCCCTTCAGTTCCTCCCACTAGATCCCCGGTCTCCTCGTATTTCTGGGAGGTTGTTTGTGTCTTCCTTAGTGAAGACAGAACCAAAGTACTCATTTAACTGTTCTGCCTTTTCCTTGTTTCCCATTATAAATTCACCTGTCTCTGAATGTAAAGGACTTACGTTTGTCTTCACTAATCTTTTCCTTTTTACATATCTAAAGAAGCTTTTAGTCAGTTTTTATATTCCCCGCTAGCTTTCTTTCATACTCTCCCCCCCCCCTTAATTAACCCCTTCGTCCTCTGTTGAGTTCTAAATCGCTCCTAGTCCTCCAGTTTGCTGCTTCCTCTAGCCAATTTATATGCCTTTTCCCTTGGATTTAACACTATCCTTGATTTCCCTTGTTAGCCACGGTTGGGCCGCCTTCCCCATTTTATTTTTTCACCAGACAGGGATGAACAAATTTTGGAGTTCATCCATGCAGTCTTTAAATCTTTGCCATTGCATCTCCACCATCAACCCTTGAAGTATAACTGGACCAACTGGACCTGTTGGGCCCAAACCTCTCCTGCATTGGTGCAGCCTCCTCTCCTCCCCCTCTCCCGCTCCCCTCTCCCCCTCACTCTTCCTTCCTCCCCCCATCCCCCTCCACCATCCCCCCTCCCAATCCTCCCCCTCCCTCCTCCCCACTCCTCCACCCACCCTCCCCCTACCTCCTCCCCATCCCTCCCCACGCCCTCCTCCCCTCCCCATTCCCGCTCCATCCCCCTCCACCCCCCTCCCACTTCCCTCCCGCTCCCCTCCCCCTTCCCTTCCCCTCCCCCACAATCATCCCCCTCAAACCCCTTATCCTACCTCCTCCCCTCCCTCAATGCCCCCCTCCCTCCACCCCCATCACTACTTCTGCCACCTTTGACTTTCAAATTAACTTTTGTGTTTACGTTCAACGTGTATTTGTATCATAACAAATGTGTTCAATGTGGTTTGGATTGCACTCATAATGAAAAAACATTGTAAAGCATCTTCCCAAGTCGTATGCAATAGTGAAAGGAATGTGTTCACAATACAATAGATTTGTTTGTCTACGGTAAAACTAATAAAACCAACTTTACAAATTAAATACCCAGTAATTCTTACATTAGTAATACATCTCACCATTCCAGCTCACTTGTGTTTGCCATGGCTTCTCCACCATCAACTATGAAAGGGTACAGTTTCATAGTTTAATTTATATTGTGTTACAACGTCTTCTCCCTGAGAGAAAGTGAGAAAAGAAGAATAAAAAGAAAGAGAAAAGAAGAAAGAGAGAGAATGAGCAGGAGAAGGAGGAGAAGAATAATGAGTGGTCAAGACTGAGCTGCTGGGAAGATGCCTTAGACAGCCAGGGTCTCTACTGAGTGGCGGGGCAAGCCTGAGATGCAAGGGCCTCTTCCTGCCCACGGACAACAAGGGGCTGTGCCAACACACAGAGGCAAAGATGAGGCACCAGGATAACCCAGAGACTGCCAGAGATCAAAACTTAGAT
Organism: Rhinoraja longicauda; assembly: GCF_053455715.1. NCBI lineage: Eukaryota > Metazoa > Chordata > Chondrichthyes > Rajiformes > Arhynchobatidae > Rhinoraja > Rhinoraja longicauda. The sequence goes on from NW_027603693.1 coordinate 2,584, forward strand.
TGATAAATTTCAGCATTGCCCAAAAAGGGTACAGTTTCAGGAACAGGTTCAACATCTGTGTCCCAGTTGCGAATATTGGAGTAAACAGACGGATCAGCATTAACCGAACACAACATCATGTGCTGTGACAGTGCCCTCTCCCTTGGATGTCAGTCTGATCCCTTTACCTGACAGACAGGTAATGGGTTTGATATTAGTTGGCCACTTGAAACCTGTCAGCCCATTCCCTATGAAAACTCAGGCATTCTAGCCTGAGGGGCAGACAAGAGAACTTGCATCCCCTGTCGCAGTTTTGAGAAAGTCTGAGTGACAGACCTGAGGCCATGAATGCTACCGTGTGGTCAACACTGGACTGCAGCGTAGACACCAGCGCCTGAGACTGAGAGGCCTCGGGCCAGCCTAAGATGCCAGACTATCTTCCTGCCCATAGACAATGAGGGATTGTGCTGACACACACTGAGGTAACGAATGGGCACCAGGATAATCCAGAGTAAACCATGTGAACTCACCCTACTGCGAGTGTCGGTGTGGTCACTGCCGAAGCCAGTGTCATCCCCTGACACCCTACTGGTGGGGAATGTGGGCAAGACCACACCGGCTACTTGAAAACTTCCATAAGAAAGTCAAATGGAAGAAGAAATTTAAATGAAGAAAAACTGGACATTAAATCATCTTGAGACTGAATGATGCCACAGTCTCTGCTGCTGAACAAGCGTACTGCCATGGGTGCACGGGTGTCAGGGTTTATGGGATGAAGGCAGGGGAATGGGGTTGAGAGGGGATAGATCAGCTACGATTGAATGGTGTAACCTCGATGGGCCGAATGGCCTTATTCTGCTCCAAGAACTTCACAGTATCTTCAGAGATCTCCAAGTATGTTTTCTTGCTTTCAGAGATACTTAATTAACCAACTAACTAGCCAATTGCTGCTGAAAATGTGAACATAAAATGGTGAGAAACTGACAAAAGAAGAATTCTCTAAAGTCCTCCAGCAGCTCGTTCCATACACCCACCACCCTTTGTGTGACAAAGTTACCTCTCAAGTTCCCATTAAATCTTTCTCCCATCACCTTAAACCTTTGTCCTCTGGTTCATCATTTCCTTACTCTAGGCAAGAGACTCTGTACATCTATTCGAACTATTCCACTCATGATTTTGCGCACGCTCTAAGATCACCTCTCATTCCTCATTGACTGAATGTAGCCACCTAATCTATTAAAATTACTTCCAGCATTCCAAAATTCCTTCCATTTTTATATGTTCCTTATTACGATTGTCACATTACTACATGTTTTATGTCAACCCGCTCTTTGTGTCACACCCATATATTATCAAACCTCTCTTTGGACACACCCATCAGTCATAGTTAACGTTACGCAAACATAAACTCAACATACCAAATACCAAACTAAATGACCGAGGACAGTCTCACAAAACATCTTCACTGGCACTGCCAGTTTAAAGCAGGTGAGTGACAAAGCTCTTAAACATATTTATTGTGGAATTATACTGTAATTTGGTTCTTATTGTTATGTTCAGCACGGCATAAAGATAAAGTACACTCACACGTTTGTTGCCTGAATCGCACCAGCCTTTATTTACCCAGCATTCCTGGCTCCAGGAAGACCCACTCATTAACATGGCACATGAATATGCATGAATACATTACACTGCTCTCCCTTTTTTTAAGTATTAAATCCAAGTACTCAGTTACAATTTTGGTGTTGTGATACTTGATTTAAATCAATACTTTTAACCATATTTACAAATTTAACCTAATTACTGGTTTGCGGTTTCTGCCTGATCGTTTAACAGTAACAGGTGCAACAGGCGTAACAGATGTACGTGTAGACTCAACTGTTAGCTTGTTTGGCTCTATGTTAGTACACTGACCTTGACTAGAGAAGTCTGTTTCTTTATCTGTACTCACTGAATTTTGTGTATCAACCACAATAGTCTTTTCTAACTCACTTTCAGATGAATACTCATGGATTAGGAATTCATGCTCAGTTTTTGGTTCATCTTTGGCTGGAATCATTTGATCCACATGAACACTTTTGATCTTGTCTCCAACATCCACTAAGTATCTTTTTGTTCCACACACTTCCACTATTTTCCCAACATCCCATTTGTCTCGACTGGACTTGTTGGGAGGACTGAGCACACGAACTTGCTCATCTGGCTTGAAGTTCCTCTCCTTTTTGTGGAAGTCAAAGTGGTGTTTTTGACTTAACTGTTTTTGCTCAACTCTTGAGGCCAAATTGGGTTGAACTAGGCTTAGGCGTATTCTTAACCTTCTCTTCATCAACAGTTCTGCAGGTGAATAACCCGTACTTGTGTGTGGTGTGGTTCTGTACTTCAGCAAGAAACTAGCCAAACGATGTTTCATGTTGAGCTTTGAACTACCCTGCAAAACCTGTTTCTTGAGAGCCTCTTTGACTACCATAACAGACCTATCGGCCGCCCCATTGGAGGCTAGATGGTATGGAGGAACAAGTGTGTGTTTTACCCCGTTACGCTGCATGAACTCTTTGAACTGTTCTGAACGAAACTGAGGTCCGTTATCAGAAACAAGTTCTTCTGGTAAACCATGACATGCAAAAATTGATCTCAACTCGTCTATGGTACGCTCAACAGTAGTGCTTGATCCCATATGCTTAGCCTCAATCCATTTGGAATGACTATCTACTAGTACCAGAAAAGTATCATTACCCTTTTCACAAAAGTCTACATGAACTCTCTGAAATGGTCTACTTGGCCATGACCAGGGTTGTAGTGGTGTTTTTGGTGGTTTACTCCGGCAATTTTGACACACACTACATTTGCTCACCAGTGACTCAATGTCACTGTCTATACCAGGCCAATATACAAAACTTCTGGCAATTGACTTCATGCTTACTATGCCAGGATGTTCGGCATGAAGTTCGTACATAATCTTGTTTCTTAAAGACTCTGGTACAACCACTCTGTAACCCCACTTTATGCATCCCTGCTCGCATGATAATTCATGGCGTCGATTATAGAAAGGCTTCAGTTCCGAGTTTGATCCACTCTCGATTTCAGTCCAACCATTCAATGTCTGTTCATAAACACTCTTCAGCACAGTGTCCTTCTCTGTTTCAGCTGCAATTTCTGTTGCAGTCACTGGAAAGTCTTCATCTACGACTTGCAGTGTGTAGATTGAGTTCTCGCTTCCCACATCAGAGTTCTCATGGGGCAATCGGGACAATGCATCTGCGACTGCGTTGCATTTGGAGCTTCTGTACTCCACCTTCTAGTCATACTGGGACAACAGAATTGCCCAGATTTTCGGGGAAGATTTCACACCATAGGGCAGCTTTGTGTATGAATACAAGCCCTTATGTGTGTTGATGGTCAAGCACTGCTGACTTTCTTTGTCAAAATTGAGTTGGGCATAAGCATGAGACAAATCCAGCTTAGTGAAGACTCTTGCTCCGCTAAGTTCTGCATACAGATCCTGCGAGGTTGGCAAAGGATACTGTTCGTCGTCAACAGCTTGGTTGATTGTGACTTTGTAGTCACCGCATAGTCGAACAGTTTTGTCAGCCTTGAGCACAGCCACAACTGGCGTTGTCCAGTTGCTCTGGTCTGTCTTCACAAGTGCTCCATTCCGCTCCAACTTGTTGAGTTCTTCCTCCACTTGTTGCTCCTCTATGGCGCACCCTCAAAAATCATCAATAAACTTCAATACATTCAAAACTCCGCTGCCCGTCTACTCACACACACCTCGATCCGTGACCATATCACCCCCGTCCTTTATAAACTCCACTGGCTCCCCATCCCCCAGAGAATCCAGTACAAAATCCTCCTCATAACCTACAAAGCCCTCCATAACCTGGCCCCATCCTACCTGACCGACCTCCTCCACAGGCACACTCCCACCTGCACCCTCCGCTCTGCCGCTGCCAATCTCCTATCCCCCCACATCCGGACTAAACTCAGATCCTGGGGGGACAGGGCTTTCTCCATCGCTGCTCCCACCCTATGGAACTCACTACCCCAAACCGTTAGAGACTCCCCCACACTCACCACATTCAAAACATCGCTGAAGTCTCACCTGTTCAGTACTGCCTTCAACCACTGAAGGTCACCTCACCTACTGTCTCCTTTCTCTGTTCATTTATTTATTTACTTATTTATCTATTTATTAATTTCCCTATGTTCTCAAAATCTCTGTAAAGCGTCTTTGAGTATATGAAAAGCGCTATATAAATAAAATGTATTATTATTATTATTATTATATGGTACCGGTCTTGGTCGACAATACACAGGCGTCACATCTTGCTGCAGTCGAATGTGTGCAGAGTATCCTGTTATTCCCGTGTAACTGTCAGCAAATATTTCAGCGTGTTTGCTTACGACATTTTCAAAACGTGATTTGGACACATCAATGCTGAAAATGTTCTTCCAGTCTAATTTTATTTTACTCAGCCAATCCTTTCCAAGGAGGGTTGGTTTATTTCTGTAGCTGGCCACTATGATGGGCAGTGTTACTGACTGTCCATTACACTGAACTTTACAATTCATTTGTCCGCACGTCTCCAAAGCTTCGCCGGAGTAGGTTCTCAGCTTGACCTTACTCTCGGACAATGGTGTCTGTGAGAACTTTGTTTCGTACAGGTCTTTGCTCATGACCGAACAGTCTGCTGCCGTGTCAATGCACATAGTTGTAGGCTTATTGACATCAGTTGCATGAATGATGTACAACCCAAGTTCATTGTCATCCGGGTTCATCTCTAAGTTGTGAACTCTTTTCTGGTGTTGTGTGTTTCCCACTTTAAGCTTGGCCCGACATGCTGAGGCGATATGGCCTTTCTTCTGGCAGTTATAGCACTTAGCTGTTTTGAATTGACAGGATTGGGATGGGTGATTACCGTTGCAACGATAACAACTGGCTGCACTCGGCTCCCCGCCATATTTCGGTTTCAGTTTGGCCCCTTTTGGATTGGCCATAGGCGCTGCTTTGTGTGTATACACGGCCACTGCAGTATGTGGTGAACGAAACTCGCGAGCATTCTTTGATGCCATCTCCATTGTAGTAGCAATCTTGCATGCTATCTCAAATGTAAGATCAGGAGTGCTCATGAGACTGGACTGAATTCGTTCGCCCACTAGACCACAAACAAATCTGTCGCGTAGTGCGCGTTCAAGAAAGGTTCCAAAGTTACAGTGCAACGTTAAGTTTTTCAAGGCAACAATGTACTCACTGATTGTCTCGTTTTGCTTCTGGTTTCTTGTGCCGAATTTGTAGCTTTCTGCAATTTCCAGAGGCTCTGGGTTGAAGTGCTCCTCCAACTTCTTTGTAATGTCACTGAAAGGCACATCTTTTGCCTTTATGGGCGCAAGGATATTCACGAGTGTGCCGTACACTTCAGTTCCGATCTCCGTGAGCAGAATCGCTTTCATGCGTTCACGAACGGCCTTGTTTGTTGCAGCCACTACCTCTCCTTCACCACTGGTCTCTGTGATGTTGTTTGCCATGAAGAACATGTTTGCTCTCTCCATATAGGAGCTGAACGGCTCTCTACTTTTGTCGAAGATGCCCAGGCTTCCGATGTAGCCCGTGGTCGCCGCCATTTTGTCCCTCTCCCTTTTGTTTACACAAAGGAACGAGGAGAGTTTTTTTTCTTGCTCAAGCTCAGAATTCCTGCCTGTTCTGGTGTAGCAAAGCACCTAAAACTTAGCAGTACAAAAGCTATGCAAAACAAACTCAGTCTCCTCCACAATCCCATCCTCGTCGCCAATTTTGTTATGTTCAGCATGGCATAAAGATAAAGTACACTCACACGTTTGTTGCCTGAATCGCACCAGCCTTTATTTACCCAGCATTCCCGGCTCCAGGAAAACCCACTCATTAACATGGCACATGAATATGCATGAATACATTACACTTATGTTGGGAAAAAGTGTTTTATTTCTCATGTTTTCAGGTTCTGTTAATATCTTCAATTGGAAAGTGATCTGTGGAAAAATATAACAATGGAATGTCTAGAAATCCCCCAGTTGTCAAACATTTAAGTCCCCTTCCCATTCCCACACTGACCTTTCTGTCTTGGGCTTCCTCCACTGTGAGAGTGAGGTCACACACAAATTGGAGGAACAACATCTCTGATTTCCCTTGGGCAGCTTGCAACTCAGCGGTATGAATATCAATGTTTTGTCTAATTTCAAGTGATCCTTGAATTCCCTCTCTCTCCACTACCTCTCCCACCCTAGTTGTCCTGCCAGTTTTACTGTTCGTATCCCTTTGTTATCTCCTCTTCCATAGCCAACACTGGACCATTGTGGTTTACACCGTAACTAGCTTATCAGTGCCGGCTCAATTATTCTGCACCTTTGCATACCTCGTTTCCCTCTCCACTAACTCTCAGTCTGAAGAAGGGGCTCGACCCGATATGTCACCTATTTCTTTTCCCAGAGCTGCTGTTTTACCTACTGAGTTAATCCAGCATTTTGTGTCTCTCTGCTGCTTGCAACATTCCTTGGTAGTTTATAAATGTCTCATCCTGTATTCTTGATTTCACTGACCACCCGAGATAATCAATCAGCAAAATTTGTATCTGTACTATCATTTTCATTGAAGATAGACAGAAAAATGCTGAAGTAACTCAGTGGGACATGCTGCATCTCTGGAGGGAAGGAATGGGTGACATTTTGGCTCGAGACCCTTTTTCAGAGTCAAGAAGGGGTTCGTCTGAGGAAGGATTGGAGAAGCGTCTCAACCCAAAACCAGGCTGAGATCAACCATGGTCCAAACTTGAAATAGAGAAATTACACTCTGCCAAATGGAATACTATTGGAGATAGAAGCAAACTCTAGACAGCTGGAGTTAATGATGGACTTTGAACAGATTAAGATGCTTAAGATAGTATTGTCGATGTGGGAGTGGCTAAGATCATTTTGGAGCATAGAATTCTGGTCATACACTGTGGAAACGGCCCTCCGGCCCAACTTGCCCCCACCAACCAACATGTCCCATCTACACTAGTCCCACCTGCATGCATTTGACCAACCAAAACCCAATTACTCATGAGAGGAATAGATCGGGTAGATGCACAGAGTCCCTTGCCAAGAGTAGGTGAATCGAGGACCAGAGGGCATACTGTAGGTTTAAGGTGAAGGGGAAATGGTATAATAGGAATCTGAGGGGTAACTTTTTCACACAAAGGGTGGTGGGTGTGTGGAACAAGCTGTCAGCGGAGGTAGTTGAGGCGGGGATTATCCAAATGTTTATGAAGGAGTTGGACAGGTACATGGATAGGACAGGTTTGCAGTGATATGGACCAAATGCAGGCGGGTGGGAATAGTGTAGCTGGAACTTAATGGCTGGTGTGGTCGTTAGGCCGAAGGGCCTGTTTCCACACTGTATCACTTTATAACTCTATGACTCGATAAACCTCATCATCACATCAAGGACAATGTTTATGTTTTTGATGCCAGCTCTCAGACAATACCTCTCAGCACCCTCCACACCATTGGGGAATGTCTAACCATTGTTGCTGTTCTTGTATCTACAGTCAATCCTCCCTCCACTCCTCCAGGCTCAATATGCACAGCTTGTGTCTACCTACTGCCCAAGTCCACAAACAGGACTACCTGTTGTTTTAGCCTCTTGCTGGATCACTAAATATAATTTCTAACTTAGCAACCCATCTACATTCATGTCTTGGTCATTTATATGTAGATGTCCCAGCACAGATCTCTGTGGAACTCCACTGATCACAGACCACCAGCCAGAATATCCACCTTCCACCACAACTCTCTGAAATCCCAGTTCTGAATCCATTAGCCCAAGTCACTGGGAATCCCGTACATCTTAATCTTCTGGATGAGCCAACCATGAGGGACCTTATCAAAAGCTGCACAAAAATCCATGTGTACACCATGTACACCTTCATCAATCTCCTTCAGCCGTTCCTCAAAAAATTCAATTGTTATTAACACACAACTGGTCATGTACTGGCTATCTCTAATTAACCCATTCTCTTCCAAACAGGAGTAACCCTGTCTCAAAAGAATTCTCTCATAGTTTTCCAACCATTGACATGAGGCTTACTGGCCAATAGTTCTCTGGTTTCTCTCTACTTCCATTCTTAAACAAAGAAACAACATTGGCCACTCCCCAGTCCTCTGGGTCCTTGCCTGTGGCTGGAGAAGAACTGCAGCAGGATGATATCATAATTCCAAGCACAGATCCAGTTCTAAGTTCATCAGTTTTACCCATAATACTCCTTGCATTGAAGTAAACACACTTCATCCCTTTATTATCCCATATTAATGAACCTCTCCCTGCCTGTCCTTTATTCAGACTAGCGTGTCGTTACATCTACTTTCCCATCAGCCCTTCCATTTGTTAACTGCTGCTCTGGTATTGGAATTGTCATTGCCATTTATTT
>NW_027603694.1:0-11000 GCF_053455715.1 Rhinoraja longicauda
ACATTGCCTGTGCTTCCAGTCCAACATTGTACTGCTGCATAAAAAAAAGACACAAAGTGTTGGTGCCAACATCTCTGTAGAACATCGATAGGTGATGTGTAGGAAGGAACTGCAGATGCTAGTTTAAACCGAAGATAGACACAAAAAGCTGGAGTATCTCAGCGGGACAAGCAGCATCTCTGGAGAGAAGGATTGGGTGACGTTTCGGGTTGAGACCCTTCTTCAGATTGAAAGTTGCGGGAATGTGAAATGAGAGATAGAGAAGATGATGTAGAGAGAAAAGACCAATGAATGAAAGATATGCAAAAAAGTAACGATGATAAAGGAAACAGGCTACTGTTAGCTTGGGTGAGAGTTTAGTTTAGTTGAGTTTAGAGACACTTCATGGGAATAGACCCTTCGACCCACCGAGTCCGGTGCCGACCAGCTATCACTCATACACTAGTTCTATCCTACACACTAGGGACAATTATACAGAAGGCAATTAACCTACAAATCCACTCGTCTTTGGGATGTTGTAGGAAACTCGAGTACCCGAAGAGAACCTGCACAATCACAGAGCGAATGTACAAGCTCCATATAGACAGCATCCATAGTCAAGATTGAACCTGGGTCTCTCTCAGGATTGAACCCAGGTCAGGACCTTTCTACATTGTGCTGCTGCATATTTGGCCCTGGAGATCCCAGGCAATATGATATCAAGATGGGGTTCATGTTGGACAATGTTAAAGCTGGTTATCCATGAATGGGCCCAAGCACATAAATATGATTCTGTTTCATCAAGAAGCCTTTAAATGCTTGACATCAGACATGTATGCAATGGGTTCTGCGACTGCACTGGGTTCTGTGATAAATAGTGAAAGGCCTGGATAGAGTGAATGTGGAGAGGATGTTTTGATTAGTCTAGCGCCAGAGACCATATATCATTTCTATAGTCAGAAGATGGTGAATCTGTCGAACTCTTTGCCACAGAAGGCTGCGGAGGTCATCAATGGATATTATAAAGGAGGAGATTGACTGATTCTCGATTGGTAAGGGTGTCAGGGATTATGGAGAGGAGGCAGGAGAATGGGATTGAGAGGGAAAGATTGAGCAGCCATGATTGAATGGCAGAATAAACTTGCTAGGCAGAATGACCTAATTCTGCTCTGAGAATTAATGAACTTATGAACTGCTAGTGTCTTGTGCCCAGCAAGAATTCTGAAGACTTCACAAATGTGTCAATACCATGAAATACAATCATCCAGCATTGCTCGGTACATTAAAACTACGAGCCAGCATTCTTCATAACTTTTTCTGACCTCTGGATTCATATTCAAACTGATCACTTCATGAATTTGAAATAATAACTTGAAACATATAACGTAAATGATCTCATATCCTGGCAACCGGTTGGGTATAAACATTAAAAGTTTTCTTTCTTCTTTGCATCTACATTTTTGGGGGGGAATACTGTCAAAAGGCAATCACCCTTTCCAAAAAAATCTTCTAAGTGATTTTCTTATAAAAATTGGAAGGCCCTTTCCACCCCCACCCTCTTTCAAACCATCGCCATTCTTTTTTCACCTCTCCAGATAGACAGAACATGCTGGAGTAACTCTGTGGGTCAGGCAGCATCACTAGAGAAAAAGCTTGGGTGACATTTCGGGTTGGGACTCTTCTGCAGACTCAAACATTCTTCTCCAAAAGACACCTCTCAAAAAATTGCTATGGTTGAGCTTTGCATGTTACATCTGAGAAAGAAGGTTAGCCCCTATGAGTGGGAAGATAATGTTCATTCAGGTGAAAGGCAGGTAGCTGAAGATGAGTCCATAGTTGTCTTTTACTTTAAATCTTCACTGTTTCCCTTGGCTATTTTCAAACATGTGCCAATTATATATTTTTAATTGACATTAAATTGCACAAAACATTCTTTCCAGCAAAGTATGAATCAGATGATTCGCATAAGATGTGTATTTTCTTGTGCAGTACCTATATGCAGCAATTTGCATAATTACCCTCTGTAAATTGCTCCTCGTGTGTAGGGAGTGGATGCGAAAATGGGATAACTTAGAACTGGTGTAAAGGGGCGAACAATGGGCTAAAGGACATGATTCTATGCTATTTCTTTCAATCAATCTTTCAATCAATTGGCAGCACAAATAAAATGCAATGGTGGAAATTGGTTGCTCAAGATTTCTTCAACTTCCAATGGTCTTGGCGGGTAACTTGCAAGATTTGATAATGTCTCCTTCAAAACAGAGCAATGTCCCTTAATTTAAATTTCTGAGAAAACACATTCTCAATTAACTCTTTTCATTAGAATTACTCCTTAGATGAAGATTTTATTATTGAATATGTTGTGTTATATTTGGATATTTGTATTACATTCAATATATATTTTTGGCCAATTACTACTCATTAATCAATGAGTTCATTTTACCGTGTGAGCAGTTTTAAGTCATTTGTGTAGTTCGGAGTTGCTGAAGCACGCACAAATTATTATGGGCATGTTGCTATGATAATGTGTAATTCTAGCAGGTTTCAAGATTGGTTACAGAATGTTTTTCTTTTGGTTTACAAGGTCCTGGAAGGGCAGTTGTGGCAGGTTTTAAATAAAATCGGAGCACTTCATGAAAGCAGTGATCCGTATAATTCAATGTATTTTCCATGTGACTGTAACTTGTTTTGGTTTAAGTGACATAAGCTGAGGCATGTGACTGATGATTGAACTATTGTCAATTAAAAATAGTTTTGGATTCTTGCATGAGAAGAAAATATTTTTTCAAAGTATAGATCCATTTATATGATAAAGTTTCAGTTGGTACAGACTGTGATTAATCAATTATTAACTGATCTACTGAAGGACTAGGTTTATTTTTGTTCTTCGGTCTGCCAGCATTAGATTGGGTGTGACAATCAGGCTTTGTTTGCTCTTGTGCTTTTATTTGTGCCGACATTTTCTATTCGCTGTCATGGCTCTTTTGGTCTTTTAATAAAGTGCATTCAAAAAATATTCAGACCCCTTCACGTTTTCCACATTTTGTTACGTTACAGCCTTATTTTAAAATGGATTAATCACTTTTTTTTAAATCATCAATCTACACACAATACCCCAGAATGAAGAAGCGAAAACAGGTGTTTAGAAATTTTTGCAAAGTAATTGAAAAGAAATAACTGAAATATCACATTTACATAAGTATTCAGACCCTTTGCTATGACACTCAAAATTGAGCTTAGGTTCATCCTGATTCCATTGATTATCCTTGAGATGTTTCTACAACTTGATTGTCCATCAGTGGTAAATTAAATTGATTGGACATGATTTGGAAAGACACACACCTGTCTATATAAGGTCCCACAGTTGACAGTGCATGTCAGAGCAAAAACTAAGCCATGAAGACAAAGGAATTGTCTGTAGACCTCCAAGACAGAATTGTGTCGAGACACAGATCTGGGGAAGGGTATAAAACAATTTCTGCAGCATTGCAGGTCCTGAAGAGCACAGTGGCCTCCACCATTCTTAAATGGAAGAACTTTGGAACCACCTCTTCATAGAGCTGGCCGCCCGGCCAAACTGAGCAATTGAGGGAGAAGGGCTCTGGTCAGCGAGGTGACAAAGAACCCGATGGTCACTCTGACAGAGCTCCAGAGTTCCTCTGTGAAGATGGAAGAAACTTCCAGAAGGACAACTATATCTGCAGCACTCCACCAATCAATCCTTTATGGTAGAATGGCCAGACGAAAGCCACTCCTCAGTAAAAGGCATATGACAGCCCGCTTGGAGTTTGCCAAAAGGCACCTAAGGGACTCTCAGACCATGAGAAACAAGATTCTCTGGTCTGATGAAACCAAGATTGAACTCTTTGGCCTGAATGCCTTTGTCACGTCTGGAGGAAACCAGGCACCACTCACCACCTGGTCAATACTATACCTATGGTGAAGCATGGTGGTGGCAGCATCATGCTGTGGGGATGTTTTTCAGTGGCAGGAACTGGGAGACTAGTCAGGATTGATGGAAAGATGAACGGAGTAAAGTACAGAGAGATCCTTGATGAAAACCTTCTCCAGAGCATTCTGGACCTCAGATTGGGGCTTTGGTTCACTTTCCAACAGGACAATGACCCGAAGCACACAGCGAAGACAACACAGGAGTGGCTTTGTGACTAGTCTGTGAATGTCCTTGAGTGGCCCAGCCAGAGCCCAGAGTTGAACCCGATCGAACATCCCTGGAGGGACCTGAAAATAGCTGTGCATCGACGCTCCCCATCCAACCTGACAGAGCTTCAGAGGATCTGCAGAGAAGATTGGGAGAAATTACCCAAAGACAGGTGTGCCAAGCTTGTAGCGTCATACCCAAGAAGACTTGAGGCTGTAATTGCTGCTAAAGGTGCCTCAACAAAGTATTGAGTAAAGGGTCTGAATACTTATGTAAATGTACTTGGTTATTTCTTTTTAATTACTTTGCAAAAATTTCTAAATATCTGTTTTTGCTTTTTTATTATGGGGTATTGTGTGTAAATTGATGATAAAATTAAAATAATTAAATCCATTTAAAAATAAGGCTGTTACGTAACAAAATGTGAAGGGGTCTGAATACTTTCTGAATGCACTGTATACTCATCGTAAATACTGCTGAGAGTTAGTACATAAGAATCTGGACTTGGTAGGTCGTAAAACAGTTTTTTAAAGACATTTTAGTTGCATTTTGTATTGTTTAATATGTACTAAACTTACAAAATATACTTCTGTGTGGCACGTTTAGCAAGAGCATGCCACAATAATATTTCTTCTGTTTAAAATTGATCCAGATTGTCCATCTTGTTTTAGACTATGCCTGACAATCATGTGTAATAGATTCTAAATAAAAGGCATCTAATTTATATAATAGATTTATTACAAAGGTTTATGTCATTTTGTCGTACCACAAATTGTCTTGCTACAATATATAAATGTTATAATTACTTCAAGAATATTTAACTATCTCAGATGGTTTAAGGTTGATTGTGGAAATTAGTAATTGGACAATTTTCAATACATTATTCCTTTATGAGTGGTTTAATTGCCTCATGATAATTGTGAATCATTAGCACAAATTACAGAATGTGAATAAGCAGAGAATCTTCCCAAGTTATTTTGTCTTTTTTTTTTACCTCCCAATTATTATTTGCAGATTGTAAAACTAGTCCAGAAAATAACTCCAGAAAATGTGGCCCTGAACTGACTGTTTTGCAATAAAGTCAATCTGTTTTGATATATATTTGCAGGCATTCTTAATGGAATTTGCAACATTACAGTTACAATGCTGGACATGGAATTTTAATGTGTAGGAAGGAACTGCAGATGCTGGTTTAAACTAAAGATAGACACAAATAGCTGGAGTAACACAGCGGGACAGGCAGCATCTCTGAAGAGAAGGAATGGATGACGTTTCGGGTCGAGACCCTTCAGTCTGAAGAAGACTGCAACTGCAATCATTGTTTCTTCGGTGTTTTTGTAACCTTTTATGTTCAAATTAATATTATTTTAATACTTGTCCAATATGGAAAGCTTTACTAAGAACGACGCTCAGATGGAGTATTAAAACGAAACTATTACAAATCGCAGAAAATAACTTCAGTCTCCTGATGTAGCAGAGTAACACAGTTGATTCATCACCTCAAAAAGAAATGGTAGTGTAAAACCTGCATATCTTGCAAAACATCCGATCTCATCTACACGATTGTACAGCTTACAAAGTAATAAACTACATTTTAGGTTTGGTCCACTATCTACAAATGCTTATCTAAATGAGGACTGAGTACAATCCGTGCAAAGGTGATCTAAGAGATGGAGCATCAAATAGGATTAAGCTCTTGTAAATTGAGATACTGATTGTGAATTGAATCTTGTTAAACTGGTATTACGACTGGAATTTGCTAAAGTGCAACAAAACACTAAGGGGGAGATCTCCTCTGTGCTACTGGTAATGAAATAGTGAATGATTTACAATGATCTTAGTTATAAGTTTATTACAAATAGCATAGAAATAAACGTTCAACCAAAACATTTTTGGTTGGATAGCTCGAAGGAACCTGAAAGGAAATCTAAATTATTCCAGCTTGATTTAATAATGATTACTTAGTCACATAGTGGAGTAAAGATTGGAACTATTGGAAATAATCTCTTTAGGAGGAAAAAAAATTGTTAATTTGCCTGCTGATTCTGAAGAGATTTTAAATACCACATTGTCTAAAAACTGATGCAGATGGAGAATGATAGATTCATGTTCATAAATTATAGGAATTAGAATTAGGCCATTTGGACCATCCAGTCTACTCCGCCATTCATCATGGCTGATCTATCCTTCCCTCTCAACCCCATTCTCCTGCCTTCTCCCCATAATCCCTGACACTCTTATTAATCAAGAATTTGTCAATCTCCTCCTTAAAAATATCCTTTGATGGCCTCCACAGCCTTCTGTGGTGATCAATTTCACAGATTCGCCACCCTCTGACTAAATAAATTTGTCTTCATCTCCTTCCTAAAGATACATCCTTTTATTCTGAGGCGATGGCCTCTGGTCCTAGACTCCCCCCATTAGTTGAAACATCGTCTGCACATCCATTCTATCCACGCCTTTCACTATTCTGTAAATATCAATGCGGTCCCCCCTCATCCTTCTAAACTCCAGCAAGTACAGGGCCAGTGCCGTCAAACACTCATCAAATGTTAACCAAATCATTTCTGGGATCATCCTCGTAAACGTCCTCTGGATCCTCTCCAAAACCAACATATTCTTCATCAGATATGGGGCCCAAAACTGCTCACAATATTCCAAATGCGGTCTGACCAGTGGCTTATCAAGCCTCAGCAATACATCCCTGTTTTCATATTCTAGTCCGCTTGAAATAAATGCTAGCATTGCATTTGGATTGTTAAAATGAGAAGAGTCATTTCCAAAAGTTACAGCAATTTTATGTACTATTCATTTTGAGTGTAACTGAACTCATAGAGCATAAGCTCCCTCACAAAATGGGTATGAGCTGCATTTCAATGTGGAAATAAAGACTGAATTGACTGGAAGTCATTTTCTAATAATATCCCTGTGTGCAGAAAGGACTGCAATCTTTTAAAATAGGAATATAAAATGTTAGATCTGTAGCATGATCCAACTTCTTCACAAGAAATCTTAACCCATGATGATTTTTCAACCAAAGCCTTTTGTAGTGCACACCAATAATAAATTCAGATGGCTTAAAAGGGTCCTATCCTCTGCATGCTTATGTAAAAGTTATATAAATGCAATCAGTCTGGCTCCAGTGAAGCATGAAGCTTAGAAGGCGATGGAAATTGCATGAAATCATAGCTAGACAGTGTAATCTCCCTTTTTAAAAAAAGATACGGCATGCTTTGCGCAGTTAATACCACAAATCCCATCTTCATTAATGAGTTTCCCATTTTAGTCCATACATTTGACTCAATTTTCCCTGTTATTTGGTCTTCCGTGTTTTAGTTCTTTCGGTCAGTTTTTAAAATATATGATAACAAACTAAATAAATATAATAGGCATAGTGTTCTACTTGAAATTGGAATGCATAAAGTCTCTCTAAACTGGGTTGTTCCAAGGAGAGACTGCACATATTACTGTACTGTATTATTTTCAAAGGAACACAAAAACTGCTTTTAGATAACACTAGACCAAGTGGACCCGTTGGGCCCAAACCTCTCCTGCATTGGTGCAGCACCCTCTCCTCCACCCCTTCCCCTCCCCTCTCCGCTCCCTTCCCCCCTCCCCCTCCCCTCCCCCTCCCCCTTCCCCTCATCCCCTTACCCTCCCCCCTTCCCCTCCCCCTCAACACCCCTTATCCTCCCTCCCCCCCTCCCTCCCCCTTCCCTCCTTAGGAGATAGATTTAAACTTTAAAATGTGAATAGCTTTAAAAATATAACACTGATTTCAATGAAACTTCTTTCATTGACACCATAGGGACGACGGTGAGTAAGGTGGGCCTAAAATTGTTGTGCTGTTGTGTACCATTTTGGCTGTAGTTCAGGAACAAACAAACAAACAAGAGTTTTAGTATATAGATTGTGAACTGGATCTAGTACCTTCAAATGAAAGTCTTAGACTGATAGAGTCACAGAGCGTAGAAATTAGTCTTTAGGCCAACCACAATATATTGTAGTACATGCCATTGTTGGCTCAGGCAAAATCATGCCCCTCTAGATTCTTTCACTTTCCACTTGAAATCCCAGTCAACAGGAAAATAATTTTAAAAATCCATTTGTTGGAAGTCTGAATAAAACCCCCAGAAAATACTGGAAACAGTTAACAGGCAAGTGGTATCTGTAGAAAGAAAAAAAATCTGTTAAACTTTCCTGGTTGGGGTTAGTGTTTCATGTTAAGTTCCCATCACCAGAACTCAAAACATTAACCTTGCCTCTCTTTTCACAGATGCTGCTTGATCTGCTAAGATTAAAAATAGAATGATTGTCAAAGTGAAATTTCACATCCTCATCAAAATATTTAAGTGACAAAATATCTTCAGATTTAATGCCTGAATTTATCCCCACAAACTAATGGAGTGGTTAATGCATTAGCTTTTTACCTAAATACACCCATCCATTCTTTAGTTAAGTGAAAAGGCAGGGTTGTTTAATACCACGTACAAAACAAAGAACTGTAGATTCTGCTTAATACACAAAAGGACACAAAGTGCCTCACAAACTCAGTGGGTTCGGCAGCATCTCTAGAGAACATATTTCGGGTCGAGACCCTTCTTCAGACCAAAGACGTCTTCAGACCAAAGACTTCTTTGTTCTGAAGAAGTGTCTCAACCCAAAACATCACCTATCCATGTTCTCCAGGGATGCTGCCTGACCTGTTGAGTTACTCCAACACTTTGTGTCCTTTTGCTTAATGTTACTCTGAGCAAACATAAGAACCTAACTGGAATCTTTCTGGCCTTTCAATATGACTAGTACAGATCACGGGAAATTAAGTTGAAGTCCTCTTTCTATCTCTAACTCCTCGTTTTATTTGGCCTTCCCACAATACAGATGTGATTATTTCAATTAGTAATGTTTAACCGGTTCCCACAGGGTCAATAGATGGAATATTTACTGACTTATTCATTAAGCAGATACATTTTTAATATCCATAGAATTGAAGACATGAATAAACATTTCAAATTTCCCTTATGACTTTACACTGTTTAGAGAAGACATTATTTTTTTCAGTGGTCAGCATTTTTATGCATGGATATAAATGCTAGGTAAACAATCAATAATTACACTTTAGCCTTCACAGAACTTGTGGGCATTGCAGGCATTTTTTGGTTTCAAAATGTTTCAAACATTCCATCTGTCACTTAGCTTTACCATTTTGCCATGTAGACGCGGAGTTCTGGCACACATCAATGGAAACATTGAAGTCTATTTCATTTTGCTCGGTCATCGGGGGCCAGATTGGAAACAAAGCACTATGCTAAGCAGGGTGTCCCGTCTGATTTTTGTATTACTGAAATTTCCTCCAAGCTATGAACAAAAACAGAATAATGCAGAGATGAGGGATCTAGCTTTCAATATCAGTCAGCAGCAGATGGTTGATAGTTTTTTCTCAAAAATAGGAACAGGTATTAGGCCACTGAGCTCTTTCAATACCATGGCTAATCTGTGAATTAACTACATTTACGTCATTTTATTTGTTGCTGTTTGTTGTCTTATTTCCATATGCCCAACAAATGATGTTAACAAAAATCCATCTTTCCCAGATTGAACATTAGCATTTAACACAGCGTCAATTGCGAATTGTGGAAAAATTCCAAATTTATAATATTCCTTGTGAAAGTGTTCATAAGCTCACACTTCAAAGGTCTGTTTGTAGATTATGGTCTAAGGTTCTCCAATCAATAACAGCAGTTTCCCTTCATCTATTTTATTACTTTCCATTGATTTTGACAATTTTAATTTACTACCCTTTAGCTCTCAAAATTCTAGAGAATCTTTTCAGACATTAGACTTTAGCGATACAGCGAGGAAACAGTCCCATCAGCCCACGGAGTCCACGCAAACCAGCGATCATCCCATGATCACCATCCTACGCACTAGGGACAATTTACGTTTATTACCGAAGCCAATTAACCTACAAACCTGTATGTCTTTGGAGTGTGAGAGGAAACCGGAGCACCCGGAGAAAATCCACGCAGTCATAGGGAGAACATACTAACTTCGTACAGACAGCATCCGTGGTCAGGATCAAACCTGGGACTCTGGTGCTGTAAAGCAGCAACTCCACCGCTGTGCCGCTATGCGGCCCCACTGCGCCACTGTGCCGCCCCAAACATTAGTTGATCCCCATCTGCATTTCCTTGTATCTTATTTAGTTTTGGTTACTTCAACACATAATTTAACTCTTGTGCATCCAGGAAGCATAAGAAGGAATATGGCTGTTCCTAGACTACCATCCCATTAAGGCGACATAACATTAAGGTGAGAGGAACTAGGCCAAAAGGAGGCGTGCAGGCCATGTGTTCTACACAGAGTGAGAAGGGTGCCTGGAACACACTGCTAAGGGTAGTTAGTGGTTGAGGCAGATACGATAGAGGCATTTAAGAAACCTTTAGATAGACATATGCAGGGAATGGAGGGATATGGATCATGTGTAGGCAGAGGAGATTAGTATAATTACCATCATATTTGGCATGAACATTATGTGCTGTAGGGCCTGTTCCTGTACTGTACTGTTCCATGTTTTATGTCAACATCCTCAGAAATGGAAACCATCCGGCATCCATCCTTGCTTCATACAGCCTGGATGTCATTCACTCATGTTCAGAAGTATTAAATCAGATCATCAATGGATATTCACTGCCTAGCTTTTTGTTATTTAGACACTATTTCATTCTTTTTATTGGCTTCTGATTGGATGACTGAGAATCATTTTGGTGTAGTTTCCCCCATTAGCTTTGTCTACTGATATTGGCTTGTCAGCTCACTTCTCAATCCACTCTTCAAACAGGGCAGAAGACATGAAATGAAA
>NW_027603695.1:0-11000 GCF_053455715.1 Rhinoraja longicauda
CCGCTCGCCCAGAACGCGCAGACACGCACACACTCTCTCTCACACACACACGCACGATGGAGCGCTCATATGGAATCTCTTTCGAGTGAGGGCGGATGAACAACATATATGGGCCCATTAATCAATTAGGAATCTGTGCCGAACAGGATGCTAAAACCAAAGGACCATCCCCGACACCTCCCACCCCTTTTTTTGATCTCTCAGTCTCCATCACAGGAGATAGAATATCGACTGACGTATATTACAAATTCACGGACTCCCACATCCATCAACGCTACGCTTCTTCCCACCCTGCTTCCTGCAAAGACTCTATCCCCTACTTCCAATTCCTCCATCTACGCCGCATCTGCGCACAAGATGAGGTGTTCCATACCAGGACATCCGAGATATCCTAATTTTTTAAGAACGGGGTGGGGGGGGGGGGGTTTCCCTCTCCCCTAATAGATGAGACCCTCATTCATGTATCCTCGGAATCCCGCAGCTCCGCCCTTGTTCTACCTCCCCCTCGTCACAACGAAGGCAGGGTCCCCCTAGTCCTTATCTTTTACCCCAGCAGCCGTCGCATTCAACACATGAACCTCCAACATGCTCGCCACCTCCAACGAGATACCAACACTAGTCACATGCCCCCTTTTCTAACCCTTTCCGCCTTCCGCAGAGACCGGTCCCTCTGCAACTCGCTGGTTAACTCAACCATGTTGCCCAGTGGGTAGGCATTTCCATTCTGAAATAATATAACTGGAACCTTGGCATGGGTCCTAGCCGAAAGCACACATTTTAGGTGGGGGCGGGGGGGGGGGGTCGCACCTCATATAAAGTCTGATCAGGGAACACCGTTCATAGGGAAGCTAATAAAGAATGCTTGTGCCTTGGGAGTGAAACACTGGTTCCACATTCCACCCCTCCCCCCCCCCCCCCCCCAGGTTCTGAGTTAGTGGGGCATATCAAAAGGGCACGTAAGAACAGTCTAACTGCAGCCTTGACCCTGATCGAACAGGAATGGAGCCATTCCGTTGAAGTTCAGAGCAACTAGAGCTAGAGGAGCAAAACTCTTGTGAGCTGATGATAGGATGAGCAGTGAATCTTTCGGAAGATGTGATAACCAGCGCAGTAGTGGGTGAAAAGGAAAGGAAAAGATTCAGGGGTACTTCCAGGAGCTACCAAAGTGATTGTACGAACTTAAGAATGAGGTAATTGAATAGCAGAGGATCAAATGTGTTGGAAAAGGAGAAATTCGGTATTAAATCTAAAATGCCAAAGGACTGAGATCAGATAATAGTTACATTCCTCCCAGAAGGGGCTGGTCTCCGGTAGGTGGGACCACGTTGTGTTATACTGGCAGGAGAAATGTGGCCTGGTGGACATGAGGGGGACCGTTAGGTAGAAACAGTAGAACCAGTAGATTCAGTATAAACTTAACTAACAGTACCAGTAGTTGGCTGGATTTGTTTCTGTTTCTTTGTATGTCTCAAACATGCACGCATCTGGCTGGAATCATGAGCGCTCCAGCAAGACCACGTTTAATCATCAGACGAATTAATTGGAATAAGGAACACAACCGCGGATAGGAAACAATTATAAATGATAGCAGATATGCAACTGCCTACACGAATGGAAATACACGAATGATAAGGCAAACGGTGCAGAATGATGGGGAAAATGTTACCTGAACATTTTGGAATTGCACTGCTTAGCTCGTTGGAGATTTTTTTTAAAAAGGCATAGCTCAAATGCAGTTAATTATCTTTTGCAGTAGATCCGGAGACCGCAATACAGTAATATGTGGAGATCTACTTTGCAGGATTTGTTTAAATGGATGCCCAACCTATTAACCTCTAACCACCATTACCAAGAGCTATCCCCCTACCCCTAATTCAGTCGTCTACGCAGATCTGCGCCCACGATGAGGTGTTCCATACCAGGACATCCGAGATGTCCTCAATCTTCAGGAAACGGGTGTTCCCCTCTCACATCAAAGAAGAGGCCATCAATCGTGTCTCCTCGGTACCCCACAGCTCCGCCCTTGTTCCCCCTCCTCCTCGTTGCAAAATGGACAGAGTCCCCCTTGTCCTTACCTTTCGCCCCATCAGCCGTCGCATACAACACATAATCCTCCGACATTTTCGTCACCTGCAACGGGATACCAACACTAGTGACATTTCCCCAACTCCACTCCTTTCCACCTTCCGCAGATACCGTTCCCTCTGCAACTTCCTGATTAACGCATCCCTTCCCACCCAAACCACCCCTTTCCCGGGTACCTTCAATAGACAATTTGAAAAGTCCGGGAGCAGAGCAAGGACGCCCGTTGGCTGAGCAGTAAAGTAAGTGCTAATCGCAGTTGAACAGGCAGTTTAAAAAGAGCGCCAAAAGGAAGCGAGTAGTCAATTTGAAAAGTCCGGGAGCAGAGCAAGGACGCCCGTTGGCTGAGCAGTAAAGTAAGTGCTAATCGCAGTTGAACAGGCAGTTTAAAAAGAGCGCCAAAAGGAAGCTAGTAGTCAATTTGAAAAGTCCGGGAGCAGAGCAAGGACGCCCGTTGGCTGAGCAGTAA
Organism: Rhinoraja longicauda; assembly: GCF_053455715.1. Lineage (NCBI taxonomy): Eukaryota > Metazoa > Chordata > Chondrichthyes > Rajiformes > Arhynchobatidae > Rhinoraja > Rhinoraja longicauda. The sequence continues at coordinate 2,552 of NW_027603695.1, forward strand.
AGTAAGTGCTAGTTTAAGTGAGAAGTCAGGTAAATTGGACAATCAGGCAATTTAATTGGTGATATAAGCAATACTTGCAAAAGGGTGCAGCCCAGTGAGGGAAGTACCCAGTGAGGGAAGTACCCAGTGAGGGAAGTACCCAGTGAGGGAAGTACCCAGTGAGGGAAGTACCCAGTGAGGGAAGTACCCAGTGAGGGAAGTACCCAGTGAGGGAAGTACCCAGTGAGGGAAGTACCCAGTGAGGGAAGTACCCAGTGAGGGAAGTACCCAGTGAGGGAAGTACCCAGTGAGGGAAGTACCCAGTGAGGGAAGTACCCAGTGAGGGAAGTACCCAGTGAGGGAAGTACCCAGTGAGGGAAGTACCCAGTGAGGGAAGTACCCAGTGAGGGAAGTACCCAGTGAGGGAAGTACCCAGTGAGGGAAGTACCCAGTGAGGGAAGTACCCAGTGAGGGAAGTACCCAGTGAGGGAAGTACCCAGTGAGGGAAGTGCGAGTCTTCGGCGAGGAGGCTGAGGTGAGGAGGATACGATTGTTTTAAGCCAGAGCTGGTTATAGGCACAAGGTGATGGCGGAAAAGTTGGTGCGGTGTGTTTCCTGCAGGATGTGGGAAGACAGGGACGTCGCTGGAGCTTCTGGGAGCTACACCTGCAAGAACTGTGTCCAGGTGCAGCTCCTGAAGGGACGTGTGGTGGAGTTGGAGAGGCAGTTGGATGACCTCAGGGCCATCCGAGAATGCGAGAGTTTCCTCGACAGGACCTATTGTGAGGCTGTCACGCCAAGGGTCCAGGTCGAGCGAAGGTGGGAGACTGTTTCAGGGGGGAGTGGACGTGGACTACAGGAGACCCCAGTGGCTGTGCCTATTGCAAATAGGTATACCCTCTTGGGAACTGTCGGGGCAGAAGACGTTTCCAGTCCGAGTGGCGGACCTGTTGGCAAGGATACTCGACAGGGGAGACCGAAGTCTGGAAGAGCCGTAGTGGTCGGTGACTCCATAGTCCGAGGGACGGACAGAAGATTCTGTGGCAGCAGGAGGGACTTGAGGATGGTCTGTTGCCTCCCTGGTGCCAGGGTTCAACACATCACAGACCGGCTTCAGAAAATCCTGGTGAGGGAAGGCGATCAACCTGAAGTCGTTGTGCACGTGGGCACGAATGACGTCGGGCGGAAGAGGAAGGAGGTGCTACAGCGGGAGTTTAGAGAGTTGGGAAAAGCACTGAGAAGTAGTACGTCGAAGGTAGTTATCTCTGGACTGCTACCGGTACCTCGTGCTGGTGAGGCCAGGAACAGAGAGATAGAGGGTATGAATTTATGGCTGAGGGGCTGGTGCAGAGAGCAGGGATTTAGATTTCTGGACCACTGGGATCTCTTCTGGGCTAGGGGTGACTTGTACAAAAGGGACGGGTTGCATCTTAACAGCAGGGGAACAAACATTCTGGCAGGCAGGTTTGCTAGTGTGACACCTGTGGCTTTAAACTAAGTAGTGGGGGGGAGGGGTTAACAAATTGTGAATATGAAGATGAGGTAAAAGGGAATACAGGAGATATTGCAAAAGACTCTCGGAAGAATGGGAACAGAAGTTCTAGAGCGGAAAAGAAATTAAGGGCAGGGCCAATTGTGAACGATGTGAGAGGGGAGGTAAATACAGAAGTTAAAGTGTTGTACTTAAATGCGCGTAGTATAAAAAATAAAGTGGATGAGCTTGAGGCTCAGTTAGTCATGGGCAAGTATGATGTTGTAGGGATCACTGAGACATGGCTACAAGAGGACCAGGGCTGGGAACTGAATATTCAGGGGTACACAACGTATAGAAAAGACAGACAGGTGGGCAGAGGGGGTGGGGTTGCTCTGATGGTAAGGAATGATATTCATTCCCTTGCAAGGGGTGACATAGAATCAGGAGATGTTGAATCAGTATGGATAGAAATGAGAAATTGTAAGGGTAAAAAGACCCTAATGGGAGTTATCTATAGGCCCCCAAACAGTAGCCTCGACATAGGGTGCAAGTTGAATCAGGAGATAAAATTGGCGTGTCAAAAATGTAATGCTACGGTGGTTATGGGAGATTTCAACATGCAGGTAGACTGGGAAAATCAGGTTGGAAATGGACCCCAGGAAAGAGAGTTTGTAGAGTGCCTTCGAGATGGATTCTTAGAACAGCTTGTACTGGAGCCTACCAGGGAGAAGGCAATTCTGGATTTAGTGTTGTGTAATGATCCTGATCTGATAAGGGGACTAGAGGTAAAAGAGCCATTAGGAGGCAGTGATCACAACATGATAAGTTTTACTCTGCAAATGGAAAGGCAGAAGGGAAAATCGGAAGTGTCGGTATTACAGTATAGCAAAGGGGATTACAGAGGCATGAGGCGGGAGCTGGCCAAAATTGATTGGAAGGAGGCCCTAGCAGGGAAGACGGTAGAACAGCAATGGCAGGTATTCCTGGGAATAATGCAGAGGTTGCAGGATCAATTTATTCCAAAGAGGTGGAAAGACTCTAAGGGGAGTAAGAGACACCTGTGGCTGACAAGGGAAGTCAGGGACAGCATAAAAATTAAGGAGAGGAAGTATAACATAGCAAAGAAGAGTGGGAAGACAGAGGATTGGGACTCTTTTAAAGAGCAACAAAAGTTAACTAAAAAGGCAATACGGGGAGAAAAGATGAGGTACGAGGGTAAACTAGCCAATAATATAAAGGAGGATAGCAAAAGTTTTTTTAGGTACGTGAAGAGGAAAAAAATAGTCAAGGCAAATGTGGGTCCCTTGAAGACAGAAGCAGGGGAATTTATTATGGGGAACAAAGAAATGGCAGACGAGTTAAACCGTTACTTTGGATCTGTCTTCACTGAGGAAGATACACACAATCTCCCAAATGTTCTAGGGGCCGGAGAACCTAGGGTGATGGAGGAACTGAAGGAAATCCACATTAGGCAGGAAATGGTTTTGGGTAGACTGATGGGACTGAAGGCTGATAAATCCGCAGGGCCTGATGGTCTGCATCCCAGAGTACTTAAGGAGGTGGCTCTAGAAATAGTGGAAGCATTGGAGATCATTTTTCAATGTTCTATAGATTCAGGATCAGTTCCTGTGGATTGGAGGATAGCAAATGTTATCCCACTTTTTAAGAAAGGAGGGAGAGAGAAAACGGGTAATTATAGACCAGTTAGTCTGACATCAGTGGTGGGGAAGATGCTGGAGTCAATTATAAAAGACGAAATTGCTGAGCATTTGGATAGCAGTAACGGGATCATTCCGAGTCAGCATGGATTTACGAAGGGGAAATCATGCTTGACAAATCTACTGGAATTTTTTGAGGATGTAACTAGGAAAATTGACAAGGGAGAGTCAGTGGATGTGGTGTACCTCGACTTTCAGAAAGCCTTCGACAAGGTCCCACATAGGAGATTAGTGGGCAAAATTAGGGCACATGGTATTGGGGGTAGGGTACTGACATGGATAGAAAATTGGTTGACAGACAGAAAGCAAAGAGTGGGGATAAATGGGTCCCTTTCGGAATGGCAGGCAGTGACCAGTGGGGTACCGCAAGGTTCGGTGCTGGGACCCCAGCTATTTACGATATACATTAATGACTTAGACGAAGGGATTAAAAGTACCATTAGCAAATTTGCAGATGATACTAAGTTGGGGGGTAGTGTGAATTGTGAGGAAGATGCAATAAGGCTGCAGGGTGACTTGGACAGGTTGTGTGAGTGGGCGGATACATGGCAGATGCAGTTTAATGTAAATAAGTGTGAGGTTATTCACTTTGGAAGTAAGAATAGAAAGGCAGATTATTATCTGAATGGTGTCAAGTTAGGAGGAGGGGGAGTTCAACGAGATCTGGGTGTCCTAGTGCATCAGTCAATGAAAGGAAGCATGCAGGTTCAGCAGGCAGTGAAGAAAGCCAATGGAATGTTGGCCTTCGTAACAAGAGGAGTTGAGTATAGGAGCAAAGAGGTCCTTCTACAGTTGTACCGGGCCCTGGTGAGACCGCACCTGGAGTACTGTGTGCAGTTTTGGTCTCCAAATTTGAGGAAGGATGTTCTTGCTATGGAGGGCGTGCAGCGTAGGTTCACTAGGTTAATTCCCGGAATGGCGGGACTGTCGTATGTTGAAAGGCTGGAGCGATTGGGCTTGTATACACTGGAATTTAGAAGGATGAGGGGGGATCTTATTGAAACATATAAGATAATTAGGGGATTGGACACATTAGAGGCAGATAACATGTTCCCAATGTTGCGGGAGTCCAGAACAAGGGGCCACAGTTTGAGAATAAGGGGTAGGCCATTTAGAACGGAGATGAGGAAGAACTTTTTCAGTCAGAGGGTGGTGAAGGTGTGGAATTCTCTGCCTCAGAAGGCAGTGGAGGCCAGTTCGTTGGATGCTTTCAAGAGAGAGCTGGATAGAGCTCTTAAGGATAGCGGAGTGAGGGGGTATGGGGAGAAGGCAGGAACGGGGTACTGATTGAGAGTGATCAGCCATGATCGCATTGAATGGCGGTGCTGGCTCGAAGGGCTGAATGGCCTACTCCTGCACCTATTGTCTATTGTCTATTGTCTATTGTCTACAATAGACAATAGGTGCAGGAGTAGGCCATTCAGCCCTTCGAGCCAGCACCGCCATTCAATGCGATCATGGCTGATCACTCTCAATCAGTATCCCGTTCCTGCCTTCTCCCCATACCCCCTCACTCCGCTATCCTTAAGAGCTCTATCCAGCTCTCTCTTGAAAGCATCCAACGAACTGGCCTCCACTGCCTTCTGAGGCAGAGAATTCCACACCTTCACCACTCTCTGACATTGTTACGGTATTATTTTATACATTGTTGTGTAAGGTTTGTAACTACTTAGGCATTAGGCGCCTCTCTGTAACTAATTAAGGCGCTCTAGACATTCCTTGCCCTTGACACGTCCCTGTAACATAACACTCCTTTGCTTTAGCTTGTACCTTAGCTTTAGCCTAGATCAGAAGGGTAGCAGAATCCGAAGAGATGCAGACATTTATCAATGAGTAGGATTTAATGGTGGCAAGAGAAGAGATAAGGAAAAACATAGGCCTTGGGGTGATGGATGGATGTGAGGGATGGACTAGCAGGAAATAAGGGAGGCGAAATATGAAGGTATGTGAGCATTGAGATAAGGATATATTACTAAATGGGATTTAATGGTGGCGGGACAAACAGGTACTACAAAGAAATGAAGGACTGAAGAAAGGAGTGTGGGTATGAGGTAATGCAAAGGAGATAAGGTTTAGAATAATCCTATAAAAATAGGCTGCCCGGTGTACTAAGTGGGCAGTCAGATGGTTGACATCCTGATTGTTCCAGCCGTTGTTTGCAAATAAAGGTTTTTAACTTCTTGAAGAATTCTCCGTGTCATCTGCTTCATTTTGAACACCGGTAACCACGACAAAATTGGCGTAGTCGGCAGGATCGGAAAGAGGCCCGTTCGATAACGGACGACAAACTAAAGGCGCTTCCAAGCCCGTCAGGGGCTCCCCGGTTCAACACGTAAAGGGTGGCCACCGGCAAAAAAGGTAGGCGGTTTTCCGCTTTATTTGGACTAATGGCCTGCTGAAAACGGGGGACCACTGGTGGCACAGGAGCGCCCAGGCGGTCCAAGGGCCTCTCCGATCCAAAGAATCTGTCTAAACTATTCTAAAAAGAGACTCGGAGGATTGCTCAAGAAGGCTGCGCAGTGGGGTAAGTAGAAAATAGATAAGTTAAGAAAGTGGATTTGTGACGTCACGAAGACCTCGTGGATACCGCCCTAAGAGGATAGGGGACGGAATAGACCAGGCGTCCTGTGGATACCGCTCTAGTTAACCGGGGATTAATCTGGTTAGCTAGGGGTCTGGACAGGCAGGATAAAACGTCCTGTGGATACCGCTCTAGTTACCTGGGGATTACTCTGGTTGGCTAGGGGTCTGGACAGGCAGGATAAAACGTCCTGTGGATACCGCTCTAGTTAACTGGGGATCACTCTGGTTAGCTAGGGGTCTGGATAGGCAGGATAAAAAGTCCTATGGATACCGCTCTAGTTAACCGGGGATTACTCTGGTCGCTAGGGGTCTGTACGGGCAGGATCAAAAATTGGAATAATTGGATAACATAAAAAATAAAAATTGCAAAATATTAAAGGAATATAGTAGAACTGTAAAAAATAAAAATTGCAAAATATTAAAGGAATATAGTAGAACTGTAAAAAATAAAAATTGCAAAATATTAAAGGAATATAGTAGAACTGTAGAAAATAGAAATAGCGTAGTAGGTAGCATAGTGACTATAGAGACGGAACGGAGTGAGAACAAGGACTGCATTTAAATTGACTGACCAAGTGCACTAAAATAAGACGAGGACAATGAATAAAATAACTGCAGTTGAAATACTAAGTAAGAAATTCCCTGTATCCAAAGAAGATATTAGAAAACATTCTGAAAAATGGGAAAAAAGGACAATAGACAGACAATAGACAATAGACAATAGATGCAGGAGTAGGCCATTCAGCCCTTCGAGCCAGCACCGCCATTCAATGCGATCATGGCTGATCACTCTCAATCAGTACCCCGTTCCTGCCTTCTCCCCATACCCCCTCACTCCGCTATCCTTTTAAAAAAAATTTTTTAAATATTTTATTTAAGTTTTAACAGAACTCATACATTCCTCACCATCTCCATCACAGGGTCGAACAATCCCTGTTCCAGACGTACACTGGCCCCATCCCCGAACTCTACCTCCGCTACATCGACGACTACATTGGTGCTACCTCTTGCACCCATGCAGAACTCACTGACTTTATACACTTCACCTCCAATTTCCATCCTGCCCTTAAATATACCTGGACTATCTCTGACATCTCCCTCCCGTTTCTGGACCTCACCATCTCCATCACAGGAGAAAAACTAGTGACGGACATTTATTACAAGCCCACCGACTCGCACAGCTATCTGGACTACACTTCTTCCCACCCGGTCCCCTGCAAAAAGTCTATCCCCTACTCCCAATTCCTCCGTCTATGCCGCATCTGCGCCCGGGATGAGGTGTTTCAGACTAGGGCTTCCGAGATGTCCTCGTTTTTCAGAAAACGGGGCTTCCCCTCCTCCATTATAGATGAGGCTCTCACTAGGGTCTCTTCTACATCCCGCAGCTCCGCTCTTGCTCCCCATCCCCCCACTCGCAACAAGGACAGGATCCCCCTCGTTCTCACCTTCCACCCCACCAGCCAGCGGATCCAACATATCATCCACCAACATTTCCGTCACCTACAACAGGACCCCACCACTGGCCATATCTTCCCATCCCCTCCCCTCTCTGCATTCTGCAGAGACCGTTCCCTCCGCAACTCCCTGGTCCACTCGTCCCTTCCTACCCAAACCACCCTAACCCCGGGCACTTTCCCTTGCAACCGCACGAGATGCAACACCTGTCCCTTTACCTCCCCCCTCAACTCCATCAAAGGACCCAAACATTCTTTCCAGGTGAGACAGAGGTTCACCTGCACCTCCTCCAACCTCATCTATTGCATCCGCTGCTCTCGATGTCAACTCATCTCTATCGGCGAAACCAAGCGCAGGCTCGGCGATCGCTTCGCTAAACACCTGCGCTCGGTACGCATTAACGCAACTGATCTCCCGGTGGCCCAGCACTTTAACTCCCCCTCCCATTCCCAGTCTGACCTCTCTGTCATGGGCTCCTCCAGTGCCATAGTGAGGCCCGCCGGAAATTGGAGGAGCAGCACCTCATATTTCGCCTGGGCAGTTTGCGGCCCGGTGGTATGAACGTCGACTTCTCCAACTTCAGATAGCTCCTCTTCCCCTCCTCCTTCCCAGATCTCCCTCTACCTTCCTGTCTCCACCTATATCCTTCCTTTGTCCCACCCCCGACATCAGTCTGAAGAAGGGTCTCGACCCGAAACGTCACCCATTCCTTCTCTCCCGAGATGCTGCCTGACCTGCTGAGTTACTCCAGCATTTTGTGAATAAATCGATTTGTACCAGCATCTGCAGTTATTTTCTTATATATCTTATCATACATTATACATTTCATAGTAAACAATAATAACTACTTTATAAATTCGATTATACACGTATTGTTCTGTATTTTCTCCCCTCCCCCACCCCCCCCCTCCCCCCCACCCCCCAATTAAAAAGAAGGAAAAAAAAAAGGAAAAAAAGCAGAAGAAAGAGAGAAAGAGAGAAACCTGGAGTCCCGAGGGAGTCACTTCCGAGTAATTTCTTATTAAATTCTTATTAGAGGTAACAAAACCATCCTGAAATTAAATACTTCCAATTCTTAATCCTAGCTTTAAAATGAATGGGTTCCACAGCTTCAAGAAGAAGTCGTATTCATTTCTCAGATTATACGTTGCTTTTTCTAATGGGATACAACTCCGCATTTCTGCATACCATCTTTCAAATCTTATTTCATTTTGATCTTTCCAAGTGACCGCTACACATT
>NW_027603696.1:0-11000 GCF_053455715.1 Rhinoraja longicauda
TTAACCCTCACCCTTAACCCTCACCCTTAACCCTCACCCTTAACCCTCACCCTTAACCCTCACCCTTAACCCTTAACCCTCACCCTTAACCCTCACCCTTAACCCTCACCCTTAACCCTCACCCTTAACCCTCACCCTTAACCCTCACCCTTAACCCTCACCCTTAAACCTCACCCTTAACCCCCACCCATAACCCACACCCTTAATTCTCACGCTTAACCCTCACCCTTAACCCTCACCCTTAACCCTCACCCTTAACCCTCACCCTTAACCCTCACCCTTAACCCCTAACCCTCACCCTTAACCATCACCCTTAACCCTCACCCTTAACCCTTAACCTTAACCCACACACTTAACCCTCACCCTTAATACTTAACCCTCGCCCTTAACCCTCGCCCTCAACCCTCGCCCTCAACCCTCGCCCTCAACCCTCGCCCTCAACCCTCGCCCTCAACCCTCGCCCTCAACCCTCGCCCTCAACCCTCGCCCTCAACCCTCGCCCTCAACCCTCACCCTCAACCCTCACCCTCAACCCTCACCCTCAACCCTCACCCTCAACCCTCACCCTCAACCCTCACCCTCAACCCTCAACCCTCACCCTCAACCCTCACCCTCAACCCTCACCCTCAACCCTCACCCCTCACCCTCAACCCTCACCCTCAACCCTCACCCTCAACCCTCACCCTTAACCCTCACCCTTAACCCTTAACCCTCACCCCTAACCCTCACCCTTAACGCACACACTTAACCCTCACCCTTAATCCTTAACCCTCACCCTTAACCCTCACCCTTAACCCTCACCCTTAACCCTTAACCCTCACCCTTAACCCTCACCTTCATCCCTCACCCTTATTCCTTAACCCTCGCCCTTAACCCTCACCCTCAACCCTCACACTCAACCATCACCCTTAACCTTCACCCTCAACCCTCACCCTCAACCCTCACCCTCAACCCTCACCCTCAACCCTCACCCTCAACCTCAACCCTCACCCTCAACCCTCACCCTCAACCCTCACCCTCAACCCTCACCCTCAACCCTCACCCTCAACCCTCAACCCTCACCCTCAACCCTCACCCTCAACCCTCACCCTCAACCCTCACCCTCAACCTTCACTCACCCTTAACCCTCACCCTTAACCATCTCCCTTAACCCTCACCCTTATCCATCTCCCTTAACCCTCACCCTTAACCCTCACCCATACCCCTCACCCTTCACCCTCACCCTTCACCCTCACCCTTCACCCTCAACCATCACCCTCAACCCTCACCCTCAACCCTCACCCTCAACCCTCACCCTCAACCCTCACCCTCAACCCTCAACCCTCAACCCTTAACCCTCACCCCCCACCCTTAACCATCACCATTAACCCTCACCTTTAACGCTCACCCTTAACACTCACCCTTCACCCTTAACCCTTCACCCTTAACCCTTCACCCTTAACCCTCACCCTTAACCCTCACCCTTAACCCTCACCCTTAACCCTCACCCTTAACCCTCACCCTTAACCCTCACCCTTAACCCTCACCCTTAACCCTCACCCTTAACCCTCACCCTTAACCCTCACCCTTAACCCTCACCCTTAACCCTCACCCTTAACCCTCACCCTTAACCCTCACCCTTAACCCTCACCCTTAACCCTCACCCTTAACCCTCACCCTTAACCCTCACCCTTAACCCTCACCCTTAACCCTCACCCCTCACCCTCAACCCTCACCCTCAACCCTCACCCTCAACCCTCACCCTCAACCCTCACCCTTAACCCTCACCCTTAACCCTCACCCTTAACCCTCACCCTTAACCCTCACCCTTAACCCTCACCCTTAACCCTCACCCTTAACCCTCACCCTTAACCCTCACCCTTAACCCTCACCCTTAACCCTCACCCTTAACCCTCACCCTTAACCCTCACCCTTAACCCTCACCCTTAACCCTCACCCTTAACCCTTAACCCTCACACTTAACCCTCACCCTTAACCCTCACCCTTAACCCTCACCCTTCACACTCACCCTTAACCCTCACACTTAACCCTCACCCTTAATCCTTAACCCTCACCCTTAACCTCAACCCTCACACTTAACCATCACCCTTAACCCTCACCCTTAACCCTCACCATTACCTCTCACACTTAACGCTCACCCTTAATCCTTAACCCTCACCATTACCCCTCACCCTTAACCCTCAACCTTAACCCTCACCCTTAACAATTAACCCTCACTCTTAACCATCCCCCATAACCCTCACCCTTAACCCGCACCCTTAACCCTCACCCTTAACCCTCACCCCTCACCCTCAACCCTCACCTTTATCCCTCACCCTTAATCCTTAACCCTCACACTTAACCCTCACCCTTCACCCTCACCATTCACCCTCACCCCTCACCCCTCACCCCTCAACCCTCACCCTCAACCCTCACCCTCAACCCTCACCCCTCACCCTCAACCCTCACCCTCAACCCTCACCCTCAACCCTCACCCTCACCCTCAACCCTCAACCCTCACCCTCAACCCTCAACCCTCAACCCTCACCCTTAACCCTCACCCTTAACCCTCACCCTTAACCCTCACCCTTAACCCTCACCCTTAACCCTCACCCTTAACCCTCACCCTTAACCCACACCCCTCACCCTTAACCCTCACCCTTAACCCTTAACCATCACCCTTAACCCTCACCCTTAACCCTCACACATAACCCTCACCCTTAATCATTAACCCTCACCCTTAACCCTCGCCCTTAACCCTCGCCCTTAACCCTCGCCCTTAACCCTCGCCCTTAACCCTCGCCCTTAACCCTCGCCCTTAACCCGCTACCCTTAATTCTCACGCTGAACCATCACCATTAACCCTCACCCTTAACCCTCACCCTCACCCCCCACCCTTAACCATCACCATTAACCCTCACCTTTAACGCTCACCCTTAACACTCACCCTTCACCCTTAACCCTTCACCCTTAACCCTCACCCTTAACCCTCACCCTTAACCCTCACCCTTAACCCTCACCCTTAACCCTCACCCTTAACCCTCACCCTTAACCCTCACCCTTAACCCTCACCCTTAACCCTCACCCTTAACCCTCACCCTTAACCCTCACCCTTAACCCTCACCCTTAACCCTCACCCTTAACCCTCACCCTTAACCCTCACCCTTAACCCTCACCCTTAACCCTCACCCTTAACCCTCACCCTTAACCCTCACCCTTAACCCTCACCCTTAACCCTCACCCTTAACCCTCACCCTTAACCCTCACCCTTAACCCTCACCCTTAACCCTCACCCTTAACCCTCACCCTTAACCCTCACCCTTAACCCTCACCCTTAACCCTCACCCTTAACCCTCACCCTTAACCCTCACCCTTAACCCTCACCCTTAACCCTCACCCTTAACCCTCACCCTTAACCCTTAACCCTCACACTTAACCCTCACCCTTAACCCTCACCCTTAACCCTCACCCTTCACACTCACCCTTAACCCTCACACTTAACCCTCACCCTTAATCCTTAACCCTCACCCTTAACCTCAACCCTCACACTTAACCATCACCCTTAACCCTCACCCTTAACCCTCACCATTACCTCTCACACTTAACGCTCACCCTTAATCCTTAACCCTCACCATTACCCCTCACCCTTAACCCTCAACCTTAACCCTCACCCTTAACAATTAACCCTCACTCTTAAACATCCCCCATAACCCTCACCCTTAACCCGCACCCTTAACCCTCACCCTTAACCCTCACCCCTCACCCTCAACCCTCACCTTTATCCCTCACCCTTAATCCTTAACCCTCACACTTAACCCTCACCCTTCACCCTCACCATTCACCCTCACCCCTCACCCCTCACCCCTCAACCCTCAACCCTCACCCTCAACCCTCACCCTCAACCCTCACCCTCAACCCTCACACTCAACCCTCACCCTCAACCCTCACCCTCACCCTCAACCATCAACCCTCACCCTCAACCCTCAACCCTCAACCCTCACCCTTAACCCTCACCCTTAACCCTCACCCTTAACCCTCACCCTTAACCCTCACCCTTAACCCTCACCCTTAACCCACACCCCTCACCCTTAACCCTCACCCTTAACCCTCACCCTTAACCCTTAACCATCACCCTTAACCCTCACCCTTAACCCTCACACATAACCCTCACCCTTAATCATTAACCCTCACCCTTAACCCTCGCCCTTAACCCTCGCCCTTAACCCTCGCCCTTAACCCTCGCCCTTAACCCTCGCCCTTAACCCTCGCCCTTAACCCGCTACCCTTAATTCTCACGCTGAACCATCACCATTAACCCTCACCCTTAACCCTCACCCTTAACCCTCACCCTTAACCCTCACCCTTAACCCTCACCCTTAACCCTTCACCCTTAACCCTCACCCTTAACTCTCACCCATATCCCTCACCCTTAACCCACACCCTTAACCCACACCCTTAACCCACACCCTTAACCCTCACCCTTAACCCCCACCCTTAACCCCCACCCTTAACCCTCACCCTCACCCCACACCCTCAACCCTCACCCTCAACCCTCACCCTCAACCCTCACCCTCAACCCCAACCCTCACCCTCAACCCTCACCCTCAACCCTCACCCTCAACCCTCACCCTCAACCCTCACCCTCAACCCTCACCCTTAACCCTCACCTTTAACCCTCACCTTTAACCCTCACCCTTAATCCTTAACCCTCGCCCTGAATACTCACACTTAACCATCACCCTTAACCCTCGCCCTTAACCCTCGCCCTTAACCCTCACCCTTAACCCTTAACCCTTAACCCTTAACCCTTAACCCTTAACCCTCACCCTTAACCCTCACCCTTAACCCTCACCCTTAACCCTCACCCTTAACCCTCACCCTTAACCCTCACCCTTAACCATCACCCTTAACCCTCACCCTTAACCCTCACCCTTAACCTTAACACTAACCCTTAACCCTTAACCCTCACCCTTAACCCTCACCCTTAACCCTCACCCTTAACCCACACCCTTAACCCTCACCCTTAACCCTCACACTTAACCCTCACCCTTAATCCTCAACCCTCACCCTCAACCCTCACCCTCAACCCTCACCCTCAACCCTCAACCCTCACCCTCAACCCTCACCCTCAACCCTCACCCCTCACCCTCAACCCTCACCCTCAACCCTCACCCTCAACCCTCAACCCTCAACCCTAACCCTCACCCTTAACCCTCACCCTTAACCCTCACCCTTAACCCTCACCCTTAACCCTCACCCTTAATCCTTAACCCTTGCCCTCAACCCGCCCTTAACCCTCACCCTTAACCCTCACCCTTAACCCTCACCCTTAACCCTCACCCTCACCCCTCAACCCTCAACCCCCACCCTCAACCCCCACCCTCAACCCCCACCCTCAACCCCCACCCTCAACCCCCACCCTCAACCCCCACCCTCAACCCTCACCCTCAACCCTCACCCTCAACCCTCACCCTTAACCCTCACCCTCACCCTTAACCCTCACCCTTAACCCTCACCCTTAACCCTCACCCTTAACCCTCACACTTAACCCTCACCCTTAACCCTCACCCTTCACACTCACCCTTAACCCTCACACTTAACCCTCACCCTTAATCCTTAACCCTCACCCCTTACCCTCAACCCTCACACTTAACCATCACCCTTAACCCTCACCATTACCTCTCACACTTAACCCTCACCCTTAATCCTTCACCCTCGCCCTTCACCCTCGCCCTCCACCCTCGCCCTCCACCCTCGACCCTTCACCCTCGACCCTTCACCCTCGACCCTTCACCCTCGACCCTTCACCCTCGACCCTCACCCTCGACCCATCACACCTCACCCTCGACCCTCACCCTCGACCCTCGACCCTCACCCTCGACCCTCACCCCTCACCCCTCAACCCTCACCCTCAACCCTCACCCTCACCCCTCAACCCTCACCCTCAACCCTCACCCTCAACCCTCACCCTCAACCCTCACCCTCGACCCTTAACCCTCACCCTTAACCCTCACCCTTAACCCTCACCATTACCTCTCACACTTAACGCTCACCCTTAATCCTTAACCCTCACCATTACCCCTCACCCTTAACCCTCACCCTTAACAATTAACCCTCACTCTTAACCATCCCCCATAACCCTCACCCTTAACCCGCACCCTTAACCCTCACCCTTAACCCTCACCCCTCACCCTCAACCCTCACCTTTATCCCTCACCCTTAATCCTTAACCCTCACACTTAACCCTCACCCTTCACCCTCACCCTTCACCCTCACCATTCACCCTCACCCCTCACCCCTCAACCCTCAACCCTCGCCCTCAACCCTCGCCCTCAACCCTCGCCCTCAACCCTCGCCCTCAACCCTCACCCTCAACCCTCAACCCTCACCCCTCACCCTCAACCCTCACCCTCAACCCTCACCCTCAACCCTCACCCTTAACCCTCACCCTTAACCCTCACCCTTAACCCTTAACCCTCACCCTTAACCATCACCCTTAACCCTCACCCTTAACCCTCACCCTTAACCCTCACCCTTAATCATTAACCCTCGCCCTTAACCCTCGCCCTTAACCCTCGCCCTTAACCCTCGCCCTTAACCCTCGCCCTTAACCCTCGCCCTTAACCCTCGCCCTTAACCCTCGCCCTTAACCCTCGCCCTTAACCCTCGCCCTTAACCCGCTACCCTTAACCCTCACCCTTAACCCTCACCCTTAACCCTCACCCTTAACCCTCACCCTTAACCCTCACCCTTAACCCTCACCCTTAACCCTCACCCTTAACCCTCACCCTTAACCCTCACCCTTAACCCTCACCCTTAACCCTCACCCTTAACCCTCACCCTTAACCCTCACCCTTAACCCTCACCCTTAACCCTCACCCTTAACCCTCACCCTTAACCCTCACCCTTAACCCTCACCCTTAACCCTCACCCTTAACCCTCACCCTTAACCCTCACCCTTAACCCTCACCCTTAACCCTCACCCTTAACCCTCACCCTTAACCCTCACCCTTAACCCTCACCCTTAACCCTCACCCTTAACCCTCACCCTTAACCCTCACCCTTAACCCTCACCCTTAACCCTCACCCTTAACCCTCACCCTTAACCCTCACCCTTAACCCTCACCCTTAACCCTCACCCTTAACCCTCACCCTTAACCCTCACCCTTAACCCTCACCCTTAACCCTCACCCTTAACCCTCACCCTTAACCCTCACCCTTAACCCTCACCCTTAACCCTCACCCTTAACCCTCACCCTTAACCCTCACCCTTAACCCTCACCCTTAACCCTCACCCTTAACCCTCACCCTTAACCCTCACCCTTAACCCTCACCCTTAACCCTCACCCTTAACCCTCACCCTTAACCCTCACCCTTAACCCTCACCCTTAACCCTCACCCTTAACCCTCACCCTTAACCCTCACCCTTAACCCTCACCCTTAACCCTCACCCTTAACCCTCACCCTTAACCCTCACCCTTAACCCTCACCCTTAACCCTCACCCTTAACCCTCACCCTTAACCCTCACCCTTAACCCTCACCCTTAACCCTCACCCTTAACCCTCACCCTTAACCCTCACCCTTAACCCTCACCCTTAACCCTCACCCTTAACCCTCACCCTTAACCCTCACCCTTAACCCTCACCCTTAACCCTCACCCTTAACCCTCACCCTTAACCCTCACCCTTAACCCTCACCCTTAACCCTCACCCTTAACCCTCACCCTTAACCCTCACCCTTAACCCTCAACCCTCACCCTTAACCCTCACCCTTAACCCTCACCCTTAACCCTCACCCTTAACCCTCACCCTTAACCCTCACCCTTAACCCTCACCCTTAACCCTCACCCTTAACCCTCACCCTTAACCCTCACCCTTAACCCTCACCCTTAACCCTCACCCTTAACCCTCACCCTTAACCCTCAACACTCACCCTTCACCCTTAACCCTCACCCTTAACCCTCACCCTCAACCCACACCCTTAACCCTCACCCTTAACCCTCACACTTAATCCTCAACCCTCACCCTCAACCCTCACCCTCAACCCTCAACCCTCACCCTCAACCCTCACCCCTCGCCCTCACCCCTCGCCCTCAACCCTCGCCCTCAACCCTCCCCCTCAACCCTCCCCCCTCAACCCTCACCCCTCAACCCTCACCCCTCAACCCCCACCCTCAACCCCCACCCTCAACCCCCACCCTCAACCCCCACCCTCAACCCCCACCCTCAACCTCAACCCTCACCCTCAACCCTCACCCCTCACCCTCAACCCTCACCCTTAACCCTCACCCTTAACCCTCACACTTAACCCTCACCCTTAATCCTTAACCCTCACCCCTTACCCTCAACCCTCACACTTAACCATCACCCTTAACCCTCACCCCTCACCCCTCACCCCTCAACCCCCACCCTCAACCCCCACCCTCAACCCCCACCCTCAACCCCCACCCTCAACCCCCACCCTCAACCCCCACCCTCAACCCCCACCCTCAACCTCCACCCTCGCCCTCCACCCTCGACCCTTCACCCTCGACCCTTCACCCTCGACCCTTCAACCTCGACCCTCACCCTCGACCCTCACCCTCGACCCTCACCCTCAACCCTCACCCTCACCCCTCAACCCTCACCCTTAACCCTCAACCTTAACCCTCACCCTTAACCCTCACCCTTAACCCTCACCCTTAATCCTTAACCCTCGCCCTTAACCCTCAACCCTCACTTAACCATCGCCCTTAACCCTCACCATTAACCCTCAACCTCTAACCCTCTAACCCTCACCCTCTAACCCTCACCCTCAACCCTCACCCTCAACCCTCACCCTTAACACTCACCCTTAACCCTTAACCCTCACACTTAACCCTCACCCTTAACCAACACCCTTCACCCTTAACACGCACCCCTCACTGTACTAGAGATATTTGATGTTTATAGTTTACTGCACTAGTATTGCATTGTAGAAACTGTACTAGAGATACTTGATGTTTATAGTTTACTGCAGTAGTATTGCATTGAACTAACTGAGCCAGAAATGAGTAATTACATGCAGAGGGGAGGGGATGAGTGTGATTGTTTAACAACAGTATTAATGTGAATCATGACCAGCACAGGAGTCAACCGAGACCGAGAGATTCCTTTGCAGTCGCAGGCAGAGTTATTTATAAAGTGGCCCAGACTCTGGACCACCTGAGGGTTCTGCAAGAACAGAGCCGACCCCATAAGGGCATCAGGAAGCAGTGCAAGATATTGATAACAAGGCCCAGACTCTGCACCACCTGAGGGTTCTGCAAGAACAGAGCCGACCCCATAAGGGTATCAGGAAGCAGTGCAAGATATTGATAACAAGGCCCAGACTCTGCACCACCTGAGGGTTCTGCAAGAACAGAGCCGACCCCATAAGGGTATCAGGAGGCAGGGTGAGATAATGACACAATTTGTAAAACCGGCAAATCCCACCCAGGAAACATTGCAAAAATTGGCCTCTAATGCTGGAACGTGGGTAAAGCCAAACAAACACGACACATTTTAAATTAACATTACCAAAGCAGCCTGTGATATGCCCATGACAAAGGAAAGGCCAAACCTCACCAGAAAAGAGAGGGAGACCATGGCAGAGCTGAGGGATAAAAATGAGATTGTGATAAAACCAGCATACAAGGGGAGCAGTAGGGATACAAATTAATGTCAATATGGGGCCTGTTCCCACTGGGTAATAGACAAAAACATAGAACAGGGTGACAGGAGAGACCGGACAGCACAGAGGATAACCTGTGAGCAAAATAATGGGGTGTATGCAGTTTAATGTAAGGAGTGTAACTTACTGTACATAGGCGAAACAGGTAACAGCCTCAGAGTCAGCCTGACAGGACACCTCAGCAACACATAAAGTCCATACCCAGTAGTTGACACTCCCAGCAGCACGGGACCCAGTCCCTAGAGATCATGGGCCTAGAAACAAACATAAATTGGTCAACTAGGTGTCGGAAGAGGGCAGAGGGGATATGGATTGAAGCGTTAGACGCGAGAGGCCAAGGGCCTCAACCAAGCATAAACTCAAACTTAGGGTGGACCCTGACTGACTCCTAAAAATCTACAGAAGGGCAAGTGCAAAGGTCAACAGATTTGTACGAGGGTGATGAGACCGTGGGCCAGAGCAAAGTGGCAGTACATGGTGAAAAGGAATCTCCAGGCAGAGATCATTGAGCACCAGAGGGCATTTTGTCCCACTGTCCGATAAATCACAACCTAACCTTAGCAGTGACACGGGCCTCATCACCTTTACAAATCAAAACCGCAGGAGGAGCAAGCCACAAAAAAGATTCAAACGGAGTCAGGAGGGTGAAACCCAATCCAAGGGGGAATATAATGTAAGGGTACCAGCCTAGTGAGGATTGAAATAATCACAGGCTCAGATTTATGCAATCCTTCAAACTTAAAAACAACTTTAGGATAGAATAGCAGGGAGAACCACACAGGGTGCCAACAACCCAAAAGACCCTTGACACCTACTCCTACCTCACAAGGATAGATGATACCCTCACCCCGGAGGGGGTCCCTTTGCACCCTTCCCCACCCATAAACCTAACCCTAACACCGGACTGCACCGGACCACCCCAAACGGACCACCCCAAACAGTCCCCCAAAAACCCTAGGCACCCACCCTCAAACCCCAGCAAGGTAGACGGCATGCCAGAGATGGCCAATGTGCCCACCCCCCAAACCAAACCCTAACACGGAACGGCACTGGATCACCCCAAAAAGACCCTTGGCACCTACCCTCAACTCAACAAAGATAGGAAATAACCCCCACCCACAGAATCTAACCCTAACATCGGGTTGCATAGGACCTACCCAAACAACCCAAAAGACCCCCAAAAGGGGATCTTAAACCTTTGTAAATAGATGATCCATCCGAGTACCCTCTAGACCCAGAGACCCAGAGACCCCCCACCCCATCACACCTGGAACACACCTAGCTCCCCCAGAAAAGACGGACAATTGAAGGGAGTGATAGGACCCTTACA
>NW_027603697.1:0-11000 GCF_053455715.1 Rhinoraja longicauda
TCACACTGCCACCTAGCTTTGTATCATCGGCAAATTTGCTAATGGTACTTTTAATCCCTTCATCCAAGTCATTGATGTATATTATAAATAGCTGCGGTCCCAACACCGAGCCTTGCTGTACCCCACTCATGAATTACTGTGGTCTACGAAGCTAACCCTTTACATTCCATATGATTTTTACAAGCAATATGGATAAAGTTATTAATCTTATCTCATGGAATGCTAATGGTTTGAACCATCCTATTAAGAGGAAAAAAATATTTAACGTTTTTCGTAGACTAAATGCTCAGATTATCTTTGTTCAGGAAACTCATGTGAGGAAGGAAGATAATCAACTTTTTTTAAAGTTTTGGAGAGGACAGCAGTTCCGTTCAAATTCACAGGCAAAAGTGAAAGGAGTTTCTATTTTTAGATTTAGATTTTTTTAGATTTAGAGATACAGGGCGGAAACAGGCCCTTTCGGCCCACCAAGTCCGCGCCGCACAGTGATCCCCGCACATTAACACTATCCTACACACACTAGGGACAATTTTTACATTTTAACCAGTCAATTAACCTACATACCTGTACGTCTTTGGAGTGTGGGAGGAAACCGAAGATCTCAGAGAAAACCCACGCAGGTCACGGGGAGAACGCACAAACTCCGTACAGACGGCGCCCATAGTCAGGATCGAACCCGAGTCTCCGGTGCTGCATTTCGCTGTAAGGCAGCAACTCTACCGTTGCGCCACCGTGCCGCCGGTAAATTGACTCCTCAATTTTGTTTAAGAAAATAACCTCAATTTTGTTTGTTCATTATGAAACAATTTCTGATCCATATGGTAGATTTTTGATGATTACTGGTTTACTTCATAACCAAAAAGTTGTTATGGTGAATGTTTATGCACCTAATATTGATCACCCTGAGTTTTTTAAACAGTTAGTTGCATCCTTTCCTAATCTAAACGGACATATTTTGATAATGGGTGGAGAATTTAACTGTTGTTTGAATCCTCCGATGGATAGATCTGTATCTAATCAAGCACTCCCAAATAAATCCGCTAGTTTTATTCATTCTTTTTTACTTGATTCAGGAATGTTAGAAGTTTGGAGATTCTTACACCCAAATGATAAAGAATTTTCTTTTTTTTCTCATGTATATCATAGTTACTCCAGGATTGACTACTTTATAATAGACTCCCGGTTAGTTTCGTCAGTTACTGTGTGTGAGTATGATGCAATTGCCATCTCTGATCATGCACCATTGAAACTATCAATCAAACTATCTGATTTAAATTCTAGTGCTAAATAATGGCGATTTAACACTACTTTGCTTCAAGATTTGAATTTTGTTAACTTTATTAAAGAACAGATTGCCTTTTTCTTTTCAACAAACTCTACTGAAGAAATATCCAATGGGGTAGTCTGGGATGCTTTTAAGGCATATATTCGTGGACAAATTATTTCATACTCCGCGGGATTAAAAAAACAAATTAAAAATGAAATACGAATATTGGCTGATGAGATTAAAGAAATTGATAAAATATATTCAAAAGCTCCTAGTTCAAAGCTTTATAAGAATAGAGTTGAACTTCAAATGAGACATGATTTGTTATTAGTATCACCGATTGAGAATCAACTACTTGAAACCAAAAGTCAAAGTCATGGTGATAAATCTGGCAAATTACTTTCCAATCAGTTGAAAGCTGTTTCAGCCAAACGTCAGATTATTAAAGTTAGTAAACGAGATGGTACTCTGACAGTAGATCATGATGAAATTAATAAATCCTTTCAAGTATTTTATACCTTGCTATATCAATCAGAATTTCCTACTGATTCCAATATAATGCATGAGTTTTTAAAGAAATTGAATTTGCCAAATTTATCACATAATGAGTCTTTGTTGTTCGATGAACCCATCACAGAGGAAGAAATACAGAAAGCAATCCTCTCGATGAACTCTGGTAAAGCTCCCGGTTTAGACGGGTATACCGTGGAATTCTTTAAATATTTTTCAAGTTTACTGTCCCCCTGGCTATGCAAAGTTTTTAAAGAAGCCCTTTTAATGAATAAATTACCACAATCCTTTTATGAAGCATCTATCTCTTTAATTCTTAAAAAAGATAAAGATCCTACTGAAGTGGCATCATATAAACCTATATCATTGTTAAATGTAGATTCTAAAATTCTTTCAAAAATATTAGCTATGGGATTGGAAAACATTTTACCGCAAATTATTTCTGAAGATCAGACAGGTTTTATTAAAAATCGTTATTCATACTTTAACGTTAGGAGATTAATGAATATTGTATACATTGCTTCAAATAAAATTCCAGAATGTGTCATTTCACTTGATGCTGAGAAGGCATTTGACAGAGTGGAATGGGAATACTTATTCAATACACTGGAAAAATTTAAGATTAGTCCAAAATTTATCTCTTGGATCAAGTTGATATATCATATACTTCTGTACTCTGTACTCACCAATAATCAGAGATTCCCTTTCTTTAGGCTATCGAGGTACTAAACAGGGCTGTCCTTTAAGCCCTTTATTGTTTGATATTGCTTTGGAACCTTTGGCTATTGCTCTTAGGGAATCCCCCAATATTTTTGGCGTTGTCCGTGGGAATAAGACATATAAGCTATCTCTCTACGCAGATGATCTGTTATTATATATTTCTAATCCAGAGAAATCTATTCCTGCAGTAATAGCTTTACTTAATCAATTTAGTAGTTTTTCTGGTTATAAATTAAATCTTAGTAAGAGTGAGCTTTTTCCATTAAACAATCAAATTTCGAATTATGGACAGTTTCCATTTAGATTGACTACTGACTGTTTTACTTATTTAGGTATCAAGATTACCAAGAAACTCAAGGACCTATTTAAAGCCAATGTTACGCCCTTAATTGACCATGTCAGACAACAGTTTACTAAATGGTCACCAATGTCCTTATCCCTAATTGGCCGAATCAGTGCTTTAAAATGATTATTCTACCTACATTTTTATATTTATTTCAGATGATACCTATTTTTATTTCTAAATCTTTTTTTGATATTATTGATTCAAAAATTTCTTCATATATATGGCAGATTAAAAATCCCAGACTAAGTAAAAAATACTTACAGAAATTTAAAAAAGATGGTGGTTTGGCATTGCCGAACCTTAGATTTTATTATTGGGCAGTTAATGCTCGTTATTTAACATTTTGGGCCAAAGATTTAGAGGATACCCAATGTCCAGGATGGATAAATCTTGAACGTGAATCTATGCAGGGGTTATCATTGACTTCTATCCTAGGGGCCTCGTTACCTTTTACAATTACGAGATTGAATAAATATACGATTAACCCAATAATAAGACACACATTGCGAATATGGTTTCAATTTCGTAAGTTTTTTGCATTTAATAATTTTATCTTATTCAGTCCTATCATATCTAATTTTTTCTTTCAACCCTCCAGTATTGATCAAGCCTTTCTGTTATGGAAGAGGAAGGGATTAGTATCTTTTTGTGATTTGTTTTTAGACGGTTGTTTTGTCTTTTGAACAACTGTCCAATAAATATAATTTGCCTAATTCACATTTTTATAGGTATTTGCAAATTAGTCATTTTTTGAAGGCTACTTTACCCTCTTTTCCGTTATCACATCAAACTGAAATTACAGAATTTTTTACACTTGAATCCATATCAGAAAGGTTTAATATCGGCTATCTATGAGCTGATTTTGAAATTACAAGTAGGCACATCTGATAAAATTAAGAATGATTGGGAAAGAGAACTTAAAATGTCTTTACCTATAGAGAAATGGGAGAGGATTCTTCAATTAGTCAATACCTCTTCAATGTGTGCAAGACACGCTCTGATACAATTTAAAGTGGTTCACAGTGCACATATGTCAAAAGATAAGTTAGCGCGTATTTATGGTCATATAAATCCTACTTGTGATAGATGTAAGTCTGAGGTGGCTTCGCTGACTCATATGTTTTGGTCTTGCCCACTTTTGGAAAAGTATTGGAAAGAATTGGAAAGAAGTATTGGAAAGAAATTGCCAGAAGATCTATTTTATTTAAATGGAAAGATTCTAATCCTCACACCACACTCCATATAACCATATAACCATATAACTACAGCACGGAAACAGGCCCGTTCGGCCCTACCAGTCCACGCCGACCACTCTCTCTGACCTAGTCTCATCTACCTGCTCTCAGACCATAACCCTCCAATCCCCTCTCATCCATATACCTATCCAATTTACTCTTAAATAATAAAATCGAGCCTGCCTCCACCACATCCACCGGAAGCCCATTCCATACAGCCACCACCCTCTGAGTAAAGAAGTTACCCCTCATGTTACCCCTAAACTTTTGTCCCTCAATTCTAAAGGTATGTCCCCTTGTTGGAATCTTCCCAACTCTCAAGGGGAAAAGCCTACCCACGTCAACTCTGTCCGTCCCTCTTAAAATTATAAAAACCTCTATCAAGTCCCCCCTCAACCTTCTACGCTCCAAAGAATAAAGACCCAACCTGTTCAACCTCTCTCTGTAGCTTAAGTGCTGAAACCCAGGCAACATTCTAGTAAATCTCCTCTGTACCCTCTCCATTTTGTCGACATCCTTCCTATAATTTGGCGACCAGAACTGCACACCATACTCCAGATTCGGCCTCACCAATGCCCTGTACAATTTTAACATTACATCCCAACTTCTATATTCAATGCTCTGATTTATAAAGGCAAGCATACCAAACGCCTTCTTCACCACCCTATCCACATGAGATTCCACCTTCAGGGAACAATGCACAGTTATTCCCAGATCCTTCTGTTCCACTGCATTCCTCAATTCCCTACCATTTACCCTGTACGTCCTATTTTGATTTGTCCTACCAAAATGCAGCACCTCACACTTATCAGCATTAAACTCCATCTGCCATCTTTCAGCCCACCCTTCCAAAAAGCCCAAGTCTCTCTGTAGACTTTGAAACTCTACTTCATTATAAACTATACCACCTATCTTAGTATCATCTGCATATTTACTAATCCAATTTGCCACACCATCATCCAGATCATTAATGTAAATGACAAACAACAGTGGACCCAACACAGATCCTTGGGGTACTCCACTAGACACTGGCCTCCAACCTGACATACAGTTGTCAACCATTACCCTCTGGTATCTCCCATTCAGCCATTGTTGAATCCATCTTGCAACCTCACTATTAATACCCAACGATTTAACCTTCTTAATCAACCTTCCATGTGGAACCTTGTCAAATGCCTTACTGAAGTCCATATAGACAACATCCACAGCCTTGCCCTTATCAATTTCCCTGGTAACCTCTTCAAAAAATTCAAGAAGATTAGTCAAACATGACCTTCCAGGCACAAATCCATGTTGACTGTTTCTAATCAGGCCTTGTTTATCCATATAATTATATATATTGTCCCTAAGTATCTTTTCCATTAATTTTCCCACCACAGACGTCAAACTAACAGGTCTATAATTGCTAGGTTTACTTTTAGAACCTTTTTTAAACAAAGGCACAACATGCGCAATGCGCCAATCTTCCGGCACCATCCCCGTTTCTAATGACGTTTGAAATATTTCCGTCATAGCCCCTGCTATTTCTGCACTAACTTCCCTCAATGTCCTAGGGAATATCTTATCAGGACCTGGAGACTTATCCACTTTTATATTTTTCAAAAGTGTCCGTACCTCCTCTTCTTTAATCCTCATAATTTCACTCCTCAAAATTAGGTCTGAGTGTTTGGGTATTGGGTCTGAGTGTTTCCCTTTTCTGCCTCCTGCCTCACACACTGCCTATTAGCTATCTGTGTTTGAGTCCCTCCCCCAACCGTACTAGTTTAAAGTCTCCGCAATTACCTTAGCAAATCTCCCCGCCAGGATATTGGTTCCCCTCAGGTTCAGATGCAACCCGTCCTTTTTGTACAGGTCATACTTCCCCCAGAAGAGGTCCCAATGATCCAGAAACTTGAATCCCTGCTCCCTGCACCAGTCCCTCAGCCACGTATTTATCCTCCACCTCACTCCATTCCTATTCTCACTACCGCGTGGCACAGGCAGTAAGCCTGAGATTATCGCTTTGGAAGTCCTTTTTTTTAAACTCTCTCCCTAGCCCCCTAAATTCTCCTTTCAGGACCTCTTCCCTTATCCTACCTATATTGTTGGTACCTATATGTACCACGACCTCTGGCTCCTCTCCCTCCCCTTTCAGGATATCCTGGACACGCTCAGACACATCCCGGACACCGGCACCAGGGAGGCAAACCACCATCCGGGTCTCCCGACTGCGTCCACAGAATCGCCTATCTGACCCCCTCACTATAGAGTCCCCTATTACTATCGCTCTCCTCTTCCTTTCCCTACCCTTCTGAGCAACAGGGCCGGACTCCGTGCCAGAGGCCCGGGCGCCGTCGCTGCCCCCAGGTAGGCTGTACTCCCCAACAACACCTAAACAGGAGTATTTATTGCCAAGGGGTACATCCACTGTCAAGTCAAAGTCAAAGTCAATTTTATTGTCAATCCTCAGCCAGTTTACACAGACAGAAAATCGAAATACCGTTTCCCACAATCCCGAGGAACAAAGTGCATAAAACTAAGTTAAAATTAAAAAGGCACAGCAAACAACAATCAACATAAAATATAAAATATAGTCACTTCAAATGCGTTAAAAAAAATTTTTTTAAGTGTCTGGTGCTGGATGTGCATGTGTGTGGGGTGTTAAAGTCCAGGTCCAATAGGGGCAGGGGAGAGAGGAGGAAGGGAGGGGAGAGAGTTCAGCATCCTGACAGCCTGGTGGAAAAAACTGTTCTTTAGTCGGGTGGTGCTTGACCTCAGGCTGCGAAACCTTCTCCCTGAAGGCAGGAGGGTGAAGAGGCTGTTGGAGGGGTGGGAGGGGTCACCCACAATGCTCAATGCTTTGCGGGTGAGGCGGGTGGTGTAAAGGACCAGGAGTGTTGGGAGTGAGGCGCCAGTGATCCTCTCAGCAGTGTTCACTATGCGCTGCAGGGTCTTGCGGCTGGAGGCTGTGCAACTGCCGAACCACACAGTGATGCAGCTGCTGACGATGCTCTCGATGGCACCTCGGTAAAAAGTGTACATGATGGGTGTGGGGGCTCCCGCTCTCTTCAGTTTGCGGAGGAAGTAGAGGCGCTGCTGGGCTTTCTTGGCGATGGACGTGATGTTGTTGCTCCAGGAGAGATCCTCGGTGATGTTCACCCCCAGGAATTTGGTGCTGCTCACCTGCTCCACAGCAGCACCATTGATGGTCAGTGGGTGGGGGTGTTGGGTGTGCGTTCTCCTGAAGTCGACAACAATCTCCTTTGTTTTCTCCACATTCAGGAAGAGATTGTTGTCTGTGCACCACGCGGCCAGCTGGTCCACCTCCTTCCTGTAGTGGGTCTCGTCGTTGTTGCTGATGAGACCCACCACTGTTGTGTCATCCGCAAACTTGACGAAGTGGTTGGAGCTGTAGGTGGGTGTGCAGTCGTGGGTCAGCAAGGTGAAGAGCAGGGGGCTTAGCACACATCCTTGTGGGGCACCCGTACTCAGCGTGATGGTGTCCGATGTGTTGCTGCCGACCCGTACGGACTGGGGTCTGGCAGTGAGGAAGTCCAGCAGCCAGTTGCAGAGAAGGGGGCTGAGGCCCAGATTTGTTAGTTTACAAACCAGCTGCTGGGTGATGATGGTGTTGAATGCTGAGCTAAAGTCTATGAACAGCATCCTAACATATGAGTTTTTAGTGTCCAAGTGGGTGAGGGCTGGGTGTAGAGCAGAGGAGATGGCATCCTCAGTGGACCGCTTAGCTCGATATGCAAACTGAAACGGGTCCAGGGAGGGGGGGAGGTTGGATCTGATCTGCTTCATGACCAGCCTCTCGAAGCACTTCATGATGGTTGAAGTCAGCGCTACAGGGCGGTAGTCGTTGAAGCAGGATGGAGAAGACTTCTTGGGCACAGGTATGATGGTGGTTTCTTTGAAGCACAAGGGAACAACAGCCTGGCTCAGGGAAATGTTGAAGATGTCTGTGAGGACATCTGTGAGCTCAGCTGCGCAGTCTTTTAGCACACGACCAGGAATGTTGTCAGGTCCAGAAGCTTTCCGGGTGTTAATCCTTAACAGTGTGCTCCTCACACTGCCTGGAGACAGACAAATAGCCTGGTCGTTGGGGGGGGGAGTTGTTTTCTGCGCAGGTGTGTTGCTCTGTGCTTCAAAGCGTGCGAAGAAGCCGTTGAGGTCGTTCAAGAGAGAGGTGTCACTGTCACAGGTCTGTGGTAAGGGTTTGTAGTCCGTGATAGTCCTAATACCCTTCCACAGGCTCCGTGTGTCTCTGCTGTCACTGAAGTGGGCTGTGATGCGCCGGGTGTAGTGTTGTTTGGCTTTCCTGATGCCACTGGAAAGGTTGGCCCTGGCTGCTCTGAGACCGGCTGGATTGCCCTCTCTGAAGGCAGCGTTGCGGACCCTCAGCAGCCCATGGACCTTCCCTGTCAGCCATGGCTTCTGGTTAGCCCGGATGGTGATGGCTCTGGTGTGGGTCACATCGTCAATGCATTTGGTGATGTACCCTGTAACTGTCTCTGTGTATTCCTGAATGTTGGTTGTGTTGTTGTATGTTGCTGCCTGCTTGAACATGTCCCAGTCTGTAGTCTCAAAGCAGTTTTGGAGTGCAGCTGTGCTGTCCTCTGACCACACCGGTTTGGTGACTTTCACCCGGGGTCTGTATGCCGGTTTCAGCAGAACGGTGAGGTGATCAGAGAGGCCGATGTGGGGGAGGGGGGAAGCCTTGTATGCTCCTTTGATGGTCGTGTAGACAAGGTCCAAGGTGTTGTTTTCTCGTGTTGGGAAATCAACATGCTGGTATACTTTGGGCATGACAGTTTTTAGGTTAGCATGGTTGAAGTCCCCAGCTACGATGAGAAAGCCATCTGGGTGTGCTGTCTGCTGCTCAGAGATGGCCCGGTACAGATCACAGAGTGCCTCCTCTCTGTCCTTGTTGTTGGAACTGGGAGGGATGTAAACAGCGACTAACAGGATAGCTGTTAGCTCCCTCGGGAGGTAGAAAGGCCGGCACTTCACAACCATAAACTCCGCCAGCGGTTAACAGTGTTTGTAGACCAACACAGCGTCCCGACACCAAGCATCACTGATGTAAACAATCACACCGCCGCCGCCGCGAGTCTTCCCCCCGCTAACCGTAGCTCTGTCCGATCGGTAGCATGTTAGCCGCTCGAGCTGAACAGCGGAGTCCGGGATGTTGTCATTAAGCCATGTTTCCGTAAAAACGTAAACACAGCATTCCCTCACCTCACGCTGGGTCGACCGGAGAAGTCTTATAGTGTCCATTTTATTGTCCAGTGAGCGTACATTAGCCATTAGCATGCTGGGAATAGCCGGTCTGTGTGGGCTAGCCGCTAGCCTAGCCCGGATGCCTCCTCGCTTACCCCTCTTCTGCTTCCTCTCACACCACCTGCGGCGTCTCCTTTCCAGCCGGGGGGGGGGCAGCACTCGAGGCCGAGGTCGAGGCCAGGCAGAGTATTCTGAGGCCGCTAAGTTCCTCTGCAAGCGTAGCGTCCAGTGTTGATGATGTTGTTTTCTTGTCCAGCAAGAACTCACGACTATACTGTCTACTGCTGACTGTCCAGAGTTGTTGAAGTGACAAACATGACGAACTTGAAAAAACATTAAAAACACTCGAAAAATCGGGAGAGCGTGGGGCCGCTGCGTCTGCACGCACTGCCATTTTTCCTATCGACTGGGGTACTCTCTAGTCCCTGCCTCTGCTCCTTGCCCCCCCCCTAACCGTGACCCACTTGTCGACCTCCCGTGGTCTAGGAGTGACCACCTCTCTATAACTCCTCTCTATAACCTCCTCACTCTCCCTGACCAGACGGAGGTCATCAATCTGCCGCTCCAGGTTCCTAATACGGTCCCTTAGGAGCCCCATCTCGTCACACCTGGCGCAGATGTGGATGTCTGGAAGACTATCAGACTCCCTGATTCCCCACATCCGACACCCAGAACAATAAACTGCCCTGGCACTCATACTCCCCAAACAAAGCCCCGTGCTCGGTTTCTAAACCTACCGCCCGGCCGCTGCTCCAACCGTTCCAACCGCCCACCCAAAAGAACTGAGTGATCTCCTGGGAGAGGCGAAAAACCGGATAAAAAACCCAGGCCAATTTGGGAAAAAAAATCCGGGAAATTCCTCTCCGACCCCAAGCTAGGCGATCGAAACTTGTCCGGGAGATCACACATGTCTTACTCCTTACTATCTCCACACAATACTACCCAAGCAACACAGCTTGGTGCTGCTGCTGCTACTGATGCTGCTGCTGCTGATATTGTTGAACCCTCGATTAAATTTGATAGGACTTGGGGAATCTTTATTCAATATTTTCACACAATATAAGTTGTTCCCTCTCCAGCCGTTATAATAATTTTTTACCTTTATTTGGTGGAACAGATTTAACGACAAACAGGGGTCTAAACTGTTGAATTTTTTGCAACCGGCACCGGCCGATCAATGTCCACGTGTGCCGGCTTCAGCCGTGCGACCGAAACATTCTCGCTGCGACCCCCCATGTCCAGAACAAATGTGGCCGAGCCGTGTTGCAGGACCCCCGCTGGAGAGGTGACCGATGAGCATCCCTGCGCAGGAACACAAACTGGCAGTCCTCCAGAGCGGCAGGGACGTGCGGATGGAAGGTGCCATGACGTGACGTGGGCACAGGTGCCAGCCTGCCCACCGTCTGACGAAGACGTTGCAGGGCATTCGAAGGCTGCTCCCCTTGACCCTGTGCTGTGGGATGAACTCCCCGGGAACCGTCAAGGGGGCCCCGTACACCAACCTGGCGGAGGAGGAGGCCAAGTCCTCTTTGGGTGCGGTGCGTATCCCAAGCAAAACCCACGACAGGGCGTCCACCCAGTCTGGGTCCGTGAGCCGAGCCTTCAGGGCAGCCTTCAGCTGGCGGTGAAAGCGTTCCACCAACCCGTTCGCCTGTGG
>NW_027603698.1:0-11000 GCF_053455715.1 Rhinoraja longicauda
CTAACCCTAACATGGAACGGCACTGGATCACCCCAAACAGCCCCAAAAAGACCCTTGGCTCCTACCCTCAACTCAACAAAGATAGGAAATAACCCCCACCCACAGAATCTAACCCGAACATCGGGTTGCATAGGACCTCCCCAAACAACCCAAAAGACCCCCAAAAGTGGATCTTAAACCTTTGTAAATAGATGATCCATCCGAGTACCCTCTAGACCCAGAGACCCCCCACCCCATCACACTTGGAACACACCTAGCTCCCCCAGAAAAGACGGACAATTGAAGGGAGTGATAGGACCCTTACACACTCACAACACGATACCCACTCCCACCTCAGCCCACCTCAGAGACCCCCCCACCACACAACGGCCACTAGCTCCACACAGACCAGGTACAGGTTTGCAAAGCCCACTCACTCACAACAAAGACTTGCAGAACATGATAAAGACAGGAGGCCAAGGAATGCTGAAAACATTAACAGCAGATAAAACAGCAGGAGGCCAGGAACACAAACAATCAAACACAAAGAATAGGGATGACAT
The DNA here is from genome assembly GCF_053455715.1 of Rhinoraja longicauda. Taxonomy (NCBI): domain Eukaryota; kingdom Metazoa; phylum Chordata; class Chondrichthyes; order Rajiformes; family Arhynchobatidae; genus Rhinoraja; species Rhinoraja longicauda. The sequence goes on from NW_027603698.1 coordinate 543, forward strand.
CAACAGTCCCAACCAAAGTGACCAGTCCCAAGTCAGCAGATGGGAAGGAGATACCCAGAAAGGGAGGGATTTTCAACCCACCCTTTAAAACTCCCCACCGACCAGTAGTAGTTATTGATTGTTCCCTGATGAAGCTACAGCAAGAGCGAAACTGTAGTCTTGTTACCCAGTCACCGGTCCCAGGACTCAACACATGGGAGGAGTAAATCCAGAAAGGTAGGGACATCAACCTACCCTTTAAAACCTCTTATCGGCTGGAAGATGAGTAGAGCTGCGAGTTGAGCTGCAAGATTAAAACAGGATTAAAACACACACTAATGCAACCCCACACACACACTAATACTAACCCACGCACACTAATAATACCCCACACACACACTAATACTACCCCACACACACTAATACTACCCCACACACACTAACACTACACCACACACACTAATACTAACCCACACACACTAATACTACCCCACACACACTAATATTATCCCACACACACTAATACTACCCCACACACACACTAATACTACCCCACACACACTAATACTACCACACACACACACACTCTAATACTACCCCACACACTAATACTCCCCACACACACTAATACTACCCCACACACACACTAATACTATCCCACACACACTAATACTACCCCACACACACACGAATACTATCCCACACACACTAATACTACCCCACACACACTAATACTACCCCACACACACACACTAATACTACCCCACACACAGTAATACTACCCCACACACGCACTAATACTACCTCACACACACACTAATACTATCCCACACATACTAATACTACCCCACACACACTAATACTATCCCAAACACACACACACACACTAATACTACCCCACACACACTAATACTACCCCACACACACTAATACTGCCCCACACACACTAATACTACCCCACACACACTAATACTACTCCACACACACAAATACTATTCCACACACACACACCAATACTATCCCACACACACTAACACTACCCCACACACACTAATACTATCCCACACACACTAATACTACACCACACACACTAATACTATCCCACACACACACACACACCCCACACACACAGCCCCCACACACACACACCCCCCACACACACACACCCCACACACACCCCACACACACACCCCCCACACACACACCCACACACACACACTAATACTACCCCACACACACCCATACCTCCCCACACACACTAATACTACCCCACACACACACTAATACTACCCCACACACACTAATACTACCCAACACACACTAACACACACACCCCACACTCACACACACCCCACAAACACACCACCCACACCCCACACACACACACACACCCCACACACTCACCCCACACACACACACACCCCACACACCCCCCCCACACTCACACACACCCCACACACATACACACACACACACCCCACACACACCCCACACACACACACATCCCACACACACACACACACCCCACACATACTAATACTACCCCACACACACTAATACTACCCCACACACACAGTAATACTACCCCACACACACTAATACTACCCAACACACACTAACACTACCCCACACACACACACACTAATACTACTCCACACACACTAATACTACCCCACACACACTAATACTATCCCACACACACTAATACTACCCACACACACTAATACTACCCCACACACACTAATACTACCCTACACACACTAATACTACACCAGACACTAATACTACCCCACACACACTAATACGACCCCACACACACTAATATTACCCCACACACATTAATACTACCCCACCCACACACTAATACTACCCCACACTCACTAATACTACCCCACACACACTAATACTATCCCACACACACTCCCCACACACACTAATACTATCCCACACACACACACACTAATATTACCACACACACACTAATACTACCCCATTCACACTAATACTACCCCACACACACTAATACTGTCCCAAACACACTAATACTACCCCACACACACTAATACTACCCCACACACACTAATACTAACAAAACATACACTAACACTACCCCGCACACACTAATACTACCCCACACACACTAATACTACATCACACACACACCCCACACTAATGCTATCCCGCACACACTAATGCTACCCCAAACACACTAATACTACAACACACACACTAATACTACCCCACACACACTAATACTACCCCACACACACTAATATTACCCCACAAACATTAATACCAACCCACACACACACTAATACTATCCCACACACACTAATACTACCCCACACACACTAATACTATCCCACACACACACACACACACACACACACTAATACTACCCCACACACACTAATACTACCCCACACACACTGATACCACCGCACACACACACTAATACTATCCCACACACACTAATGCTACCCCACACACACTAATACTACCCCACACACACTAATACTACACCACACACGCTAATACTAACAAAACACACACTAACACTACCCCGCACACACTAATACTACCCCAAACTCACTAATACTACACCACACACACTAATACTATCCCACACACACTAACACTACCCCACACACACTAACACTACCCCACACACACTAATACTACCCACACACACTAATACTACACCACACACACACACCCCACACTAATGCTATCCCACACACACTAATGCTACCCCACACTCACTAATACTACCCCACACACACTAATACTACACCACACACACTAATACTACCCCGCACACACTAATATTACCCCACACACATTAATACCACCCCACACACATACTAATACTATCCCACACACACTAATACTACACCACACACACTAATACTACCCCACACACACTAATACCATCCCACACACACTAATATTACCCCACACACACTAATACTACCCCACTCACACTAATACTACACCACACACACTAATACTACCCCACACACACTAATATTACCCCACACACATTAATACCACCCCACACACACACTAATACTATCCCACACACACTAATACTACCCCACACACACTAATATTATCCCACACACACACACACACACACACACACTAATACTACCCTACACACACTAATACTACCCCACACACACTAATACTACCTCACACACCCACTAATACTATCCCACACACACTAATGCTACCCCACACACACTAATACTACCCCACACACACTAATACTACCAAAACACACACTAACACTACCCCACACACACTATTACTACCCCAAACTCACTAATACTACCCCACACACACTAATACTATCCCACACACACTAATACTACCCCACACACACTAATACTACCCCAAACTCACTAATACTACCCCACACACACTAGTACTACCCCACACACACTAATACTATCCCACACACACTAATACTATCCCACACACACTAATACTATCCCACACACACTAATACTATCCCACACACACTAATACTATCCCACACACACTAACACTACCCCACACACACTAATACTACCCCACACACACTAATACTACCCCACACACTAATAATATCCCACACACACACACTAATACTACCCCACACACACTAATACTACCCCACACACACACACCCCACACACACACACCCCCCCCACACACATACACACCCCACACACACACACCCCACACACACATCCCACACACACACCCCCCACACACACACCCATACTACCCCACACACACTAATACTACCCCACACACACACACCCCACACACACACCCCACACACACACACACACCCCACACACCCCCCAAACACACACACACACCCCACACACACACACCCCACACACACAGCCCACATACACACACACCCCACACACACACACTCCCCACACACACACACACACACCCCACACACACCCCACACACACAGCCCACACACACACACCCCACACACACACACACCCCACACACACACACACCCCACACACACACCCCCCACACACACACCCATACTACCCCACACACACTAATACTACCCCACACACACACTAATATTACCCCCCACACACTAATACTATCCCACACACACTAACACTACCCCACACACACTAATACTACCCCACACACACTAATACTACCCCACACACACTAATACTATCCCACACACACACACACACACTAATACTACCCCCCACACACTAATACTACCCCACACACACACACCCCACACACACACCCCACACACACACACACCCCACACACACACACACCCCACTCACACAGCCCACATACACTCACCCCACACACACACCCCACACACACACATACACCCCACACACACACACCCCACACACACAGCCCCCACACACACACACCACACACACACACACACCCCACACAGAGACCCCCACACACACACCCATACTACCCAACACACACTAATACTACCCCCCACACACACTAATACTACCCCACACACACTAATACTACCCAACACACACTAACACACACACACACACACCCCACACTCACACACACCCCACACACTCCCCCCCCACACACACACACACCCCACACACACCCCCCTCACACACACACACCCCACACACACACCCCCCACACACACACACCCAACACTCCCCCCCATACACATGCACACACACCCCACACCCCCCCCCCACACTCACACACACACACCCCACACACACACACCCCCACCCCCACACATCCCACACACACACACACACACCCCACACACACTAATACTACCCCACACACACTATTACTACCCCACACACACACTAATACTACCCCACACTGCATCACTCTGACTAGTGTAGCTGGGACATGTTGGCCGGTGTGGGTGAGTTGGGCTGAAGGGCCTGTTTCCACACTATCACTCTGTGACTGTGGCTAGTGTAGCTGGGACATGTTGGCCGGTGTGGGTGAGTTGGGCTGAAAGGCCTGTTTCCACACTGCAACACTCTGTGATTAGTGTAGCTGGGACATGTTGGCTGGTGTGGGTCAGTTGGGCTGAAGGGCCTGTTTCCATGCTGTATCACTCTGTGACTGTGACTAGTGTAGCTGGGGCATGTTGGCTGGTGTGGGTGGGTTGGGCTGAAGGGCCTGTTTCCACACTGTATCACTCTGTGACTGTGACTAGTGTAGCTGGGACATGTTGGCTGGTGTGGGTGAGTTGGGCTGAAGGACCTGTTTCCACACTGTATCACTCTGTGACTAGTGTAGGTGGGACATGTTGGCTTGTTTGGGTGGGTTGGGCTGAAGGGCCTGTTTCCACACTGCATCACTCTGGGACTATGACTAGTGTAGCTGGGACATGTTGGCTGGTGTGGGCACATTTTGCTGAAGGACCTGTTCCAACACTGCATCACTCTGTGACTATGACTAGTGTAGCTGGGACCTGTTGGCTGGTGTGGGTGAATTGGGCTGAAGGGCCTGTTTCCATGCTGTATCACTCTGTGACTAGTGTAGCTGGAACATGTTGGCCGGTGTGGGCACGTTGGGCTGAAGGACCTGTTTCCACACTGCATCACTCTGTGACTAGTGTAGCTGGCACATGTTGGCTGGTGTGGGTGAGTTGGGCTGAAGGGCCTGTTTCCACACTGCATCACTCTGACTAGTGTACCTTGGACATGTTGGCTGGTGTGGGTGAGTTGGGCTGAAGGGCCTGTTTCCACACTGCATCACTCGGACCAGTGTAGCTGGGACATGTTGGCCGGTGTGGGTGAGTTGGGCTGAAGGGCCTGTTTCCACACTATCACTCTGTGACTGTGGCTAGTGTAGCTGGGACATGTTGGCCGGTGTGGGTGAGTTGGGCTGAAAGGCCTGTTTCCACACTGCATCACTCTGTGATTAGTGTAGCTGGGACATGTTGGCTGGTGTGGGTGAGTTGGGCTGAAGGGCCTGTTTCCATGCTGTATCACTCTGTGACTGTGACTAGTGTAGCTGGAACATGTTGGCTGGTGTGGGTGGGTTGGGCTGAAGGACCTGTTTCCATGCTGTATCACTCTGTGACTAGTGTAGCTGGGACATGTTGGCTGGTGTGGGCACATTTTGCTGAAGGACCTGTTTCCACACTGCATCACTCTGTGTCTATGACTAGTGTAGCTGGGACATGTTGGCTGGTGTGGGCACGTTGGGCTGAAGGGCCTGTTTCCATGCTGTATCACTCTGTGACTAGTGTAGCTGGGACATGTTGGCTGGTGTGGTTGGGTTGGGCTGAAGGGCCTGTTTCCACACTGTATCACTCTGTGACTGTGACTAGTGTAGCTGGGGCATGTTGGCTGGTGTGGGTGAGTTGGGCTGAAGGCCTGTTTCCACACTGCATCACTCTGTGACTGTGACTAGTGTAGCTGGGACATGTTGGCTGGTGTGGGTGAGTAGGGCTGAAGGGCCTGTTTCCATGCTGTATCACACTGTGACTAGTGTAGATGGGACATGTTGGCTGGTTTGGGTGAGTTGGGCTGAAGGGCCTGTTTCCACACTGTCACTCTGTGACTAGTGTAGCTGGGACATGTTGGCCGGTGTGGGTGAGTAGGGCTGAAGGGCCTGTTTCCATGCTGTATCACTCTGTGACTAGTGTAGCTGGGACATGTTGGCTTGTGTGGGCACTTTGGGCTGAAGGACCTGTTTCCACACTGCATCACTCTGTGACTAGTGTAGCTGGGACATGTTGGCTGGTGTGGGTGAGTTGGGCTGAAGGGCCTGTTTCCACACTATCACTCTGTGACTGTGACTAGTGTAGCTGGGACATGTTGGCTGGTGTGGGTGAATTGGGCTGAAGGGCCTGTTTCCACACTATCACTCTGTGACTAGTGTAGCTGGGACATGTTGGCTGGTGTGGGCACGTTGGGCTGAAGGACCTGTTTCCACACTATCACTCTGTGACTGTGACTAGTGTAGCTGGGACATGTTGGCTGGTGTGGGCACGTTGGGCTGAAGGACCTGTTTCCACACTGCATCACTCTCTGACTATTATAGCTGGGACATGTTGGCTGGTGTGGGTGGGTTGGGCTGAAGGGCCTGTTTCCACACTGCATCACTCTCTGACTATTATAGCTGGGACATGTTGGCTGGTGTGGGTGGGTTGGGCTGAAGGGCCTGTTTCCACACTGTATCACTCTGTGACTAGTGTAGCTCCAAGGAGCAGCATAGCAGCAATCAGCAGCAAAGCAGCAATCAGCAGCATGGCAGCAATCAGCAGCATGGCAGCAATCAGCAGCAGTGGCAGCAATCATCAGCAGTGGCAGCAATCAGCAGCAGCAGCAGTAGCAGCAGCTTGGGAAGTATTGTGTGGAGATAGTAGGGAGTAAGACCTGTGTGATCTCCTGGACAAGTTTCGATCGCCTAGCTTGGGGTCGGAGAGGAATTTCCCGGATTTTTTTCCCCAAATTGGTCTGGGTTTTTATCCGTTTTTTTGCCTCTCCCAGGAGATCACTCAGTTCTTTTGGGTGGGCGGTTGGAGCGGTTGGAGCAGCGGCCGGGCGGTAGGTTTAATAACCGAGCACGGGGCTTTGTTTGGAGAGTATGAGTGCCAGGGCAATTTATTGTTCTGGGTGTCGGATGTTGGGAATCTGTGAGTCTGATAGTCTTCCAGACATCCACATCTGCGCCAGGTGCGATGAGATGGGGCTCCTAAGGGACCGTATTAGGAACCTGGAGCGGCAGATTGATGACCTCCGTCTGGTCAGGGAGAGTGGGGAGGTTATAGTCAATAGTCAATAATCAATAGTCGTTTATTTGTCACATACACATAAATGTGTAGTGAAATGAAACATTACCCGCAGTTGAACAATAAGACCAATAAGAATAATCAATAAAAATGCAATAACACATACAATCACAACTAACACCAAACAAAAAGAAACATCCATCACAGTGAGTCTCCTCCAGTCCCTCCTCACTGTGATGGAAGGCCAAAATTTATTTTTCTCTTCCCCTGCCGTCTTCTCCCGCGGTCAGGCTGTTGTCGTTGTCACGTCGGGGCGGTCGGGGCTCCCGATATTGAAGCACCCGCTGGACGGTGAAAGGTCCACGGCCTATTTCAGGCCACGCCGGACGGTGAAAGGTCCACGGCGGGCTGACCCAAGCCCCGCGATTCGGAGCGGGCGAACACGCTGCCTCTGCCGCTGCCGGAGCTCCCGATGTCGGCCCCCACCCAGGGGCCTGCGAGCTTCCGACATCCAGGCGGCCCGCGCCGGAGCCACTGGAGACGAGTCGCAGCCGCTCCCGCAGCATCCGCAGGCGGCCAGCGCCGCAGGTGGTGAGTCCAGGCCACGGGCTCTGCGAACCAGAGCCCCAGGTGGTCCCAGGTGCATGGCCGGTGGTAGGCCGCAACGGGAACGGAGACACGACACAGAAACAAAGGTCGCGTCTCCGTTCGGGAGAGAGAATTTTACAGTTCCCGTTCCCTCCCACCCCCCCCCCCCAAACATAACATACAAACCCTACACCATATTAAAACTACAATTCAGACAAAAACAACAAAAAACACAAAAGACAGACGGACTGCAGGCAAGCCGCAGCTACGACGGCAGCGCTGGCTCCTCCCTGAGGAGCAGTGGGAGTAGTGCTGGTTGTGAAGTCTCACAGCAGCGGGAAGGAAGGACCTCCTATATCTCTCCTTCACGCACTTGGGGTGAAGGAGTCTGTCACTGAAGGAGCTACTCCCAACTCCAGAGAGGAGTTATAAAGAGGTGGTCACTCCAAGACCACTGGAGGTAGACAAGTGGGTCACGGTTAGGGGGGGCAAGGAGCAGAGGCAGGGACTAGAGAGTACCCCAGTGGATGTACCCCTTGGTAATAAATACTCATGTTTATGTACTGTTGGGGAGTACAGCCAACCTGGGGGCAGCGACGGTGCCCGGGCCTCTGGCACGGAGTCCGGCCCTGTTGCTCAGAAGGGTAGGGAAAGGAAGAGGAGAGCGATAGTAATAGGGGACTCTATAGTGAGGGGGTCAGATAGGCGATTCTGTGAACGCAGTCGGGAGACCCGGATGGTGGTTTGCCTCCCTGGTGCCAGTGTCCGGGATGTGTCTGAGCGTGTCCAGGATATCCTGAAAGGGGAGGGAGAGGAGCCAGAGGTCGTGGTACATATAGGTACCAACAATATAGGTAGGATAAGGGAAGAGGTCCTGAAAGGAGAATTTAGGGGGCTAGGAAGAGAGTTAAAAAAAAGGACTAGGTAGAGGATTGAAGTGTAGGACATCTAAGGTTGTAATCTCTGGATTACTCCCTGTGCCACGAGCTAGTGAGTATAGAAATAGGAGGATAGAGCAGTTTAATGTGTGGCTCAGGAGTTGGAGCAGGGGGGAGGGATTCGTTTTTCTGGATAATTGGGCCTGTTTCTGGGAAAGGTGGGAACTGTATAGGCCGGACGGTCTCCACCTTAACCAGAGGGGGACCAATATCCTGGCGGGGAGATTTGCTAGCACTGTTGGGGAGGGTTTAAACTAATTTGGCAGAGGGTTGGGATACAGCATGGAGCTAGTATAGGGGGTGAGGAGAAGGAAAATATAGAGGAAATAACTGGTCAGATTGGGAGGCAGAAGAAGAATGCCCCAGCACAATGGGGTAGGGCAAGTCTGAACGGCATTTATTTTAATGCAAGGAGTATTGGAAGCAAGGGGGATGAATTGAAGGTGTTACTGAACACATGGGAGTACGACATTGTTGCCATTACGGAAATATGGTTGAAGGAAGGGCAGGACTGGCAGCTCAATATTCCAGGGTATAGAATCTTCAGGAGAGACAGAGAGCAGGGAAAAAGGGGAGGGGGTGTTGCAGTATTAATCAAAGAATCTATTTCTGCTGTAAGAAGGGATGACATATTAGTGGGTTCCTCAAATGAGGCTATTTGGGTGGAATTGAGAAATAGAAAAGGGGCATGCACCTTACTGGGTGTATACTACAGACCCCCAAACAGTCAGAGGGAAATAGAAGAACATATTTGTAGGCAAATCTCGGGGGTGTGTGAAAACAACAGGGTAGTAATAGTAGGGGATTTCAACTTCCCGAATATTGATTGGGATAGCCAAAGTGTCAAGGGCCCTGAGGGAGCAGAGTTCCTAAGGGTCATCCAGGAGGGCTTTTTGAGCCAATATGTTGAAAGTGCAACAAGGGAGGGGGCGGTATTGGACTTAATCTTGGGAAATGAGGCCGGACAGGTGGCTGAAGTGTCAGTGGCAGAGCATTTTGGTGACAGTGATCACAATTCAGTGATATTTAAGGTGGTAATGGAAAAGGATAAAGAGGGACCAGAGGAAAGAGGAAAATTCCTAAATTGGGGCAAGGCCGGTTTTAATCTGATAAGGCAGAAGTTGGCCCTGGTGGACTGGGATCAGCTTCTCGTGGGGAGGACCGCATCAGAACAGTGGGAGTCATTCAAAGAAATAATTGAAAAAGTACAGA
>NW_027603699.1:0-11000 GCF_053455715.1 Rhinoraja longicauda
AATGATCAGCCATAATCACATTGAATGGCGGTGCTGGCTCGAGGGGCCGAATGGCCTACTCCTGCATCTCTTGTCCATTGAAATGGAAGGTATGTTTCACCTTGCAGATGCTGCCTGACCTGCTGAGTTTTGGGGGCGATTTATGCTTTTATTCCCCATTTTAAGCCATGCATGTGGTTTGGGCCGCAGGTGTGGTAACAGGTGACAAAAGTCACTTATTAAATCAGATTCCCTCTGTTTCTGCAATTGTCAAAGTTAATTCTCAAAGTTACAGCTGGTCTGTGGTCGCACCGCGTGGCGTTGCTGCCATCTAGTGGCGGGACCAAGAAGTGACGCAGTTAACGTGTTGAAATGAACGGATCGACAGCTCTGATTCCACTTGCTGTTTATTTCTCTCTTCCCACATTTACATTCCCCCTGGTTTTATTTCCGCGCTCACTGGAGTTTTACGATGCGGAGTTTGGGGATTAAATGGGAGCCGTTCAGCGCAGACCTGTTGCCACTGGGTTTCTGCCCCACAGCCCCTGAGCCCCGCTCCTGACGCCGGTCCCGGGACCCGACCCTTTTACACACCCGGAGCGGAACCGGAGCAGATTCTCAGCCAGTGGTCTTCATCCCAAGGCCAGAAGAAAGGATAAAGTTTCTCCGTGAATTTATTCCCAGTGAAGGTGTGGAGATGGGACTTGGTGTCCGCGTCGTAAAATGAAACAGTCCCGGACTCGCAACTGAGATAAACTCCCACCCTCCCGGGGATGGGACGGGCGGGGAGACGGGATGGAGGGGAGGTGAATGCAAGAAACTCGTCACCCCACCGCCCGATGCTCCAGACTCCAGTCTCCGGGGTCGGTGTGACGCGTCCCTTCATCTCCAGAGACTCTGCGGCGACTCCCAGACTCCAGCCCCGACTCCCCGCCACCTCCACCTCCCAGTAATGTCTCCCCGATGTGAATCCCTCCGATCCCAGCACACACGGATTGTCTGTAAACCTCTTCCCGGTGTCAGGGAGACTCCTCCGGGTCCGGGTCACTCTCACCCTCTTCCGATCCTCAGACACCTCGAGCCACGGATGCGCTGTTTCCACATCCAGGGTGACGGAGACTGGGGGGAGAAGCAGAGAATCAGAGAGACCCCGGGGGTCGGGGGGAGACTCGGGCAGCGCGGCCCCGGGACCGGGGGAGAGGCCGCTCGGCCTCAGGCACAGGCGGGCGGACAACTCAAACCGTGCCCGGGGTTTCACCCACAACCACATCGGGTGCACAACAGACATCTCTCCCGGAGTTTTTATCCGGGGATAGCAAAGGAATTTCGTGAGGTGGGGGAGGGTGGACGGGGAAGACGAGTGCGGAGAGTGAGGGGGATTGCGAGATTGCGGTGGTGGAGAAACGAAGGGGGGGGGGGGGGGGGGGCTACTCATATATGGAGGCAGATCGGACCAAGAGGATATTGAAGTTAGCGGTAATTTGAGGTTGTTAAAGAGGAGGTAGAGGTGAGTGGTGGGGTCGTCATGATCACAGTGAAGGGGGGCAGACACGAGGGGCCAGATGACCTGCCCCTGTTTCTTGGAGTGGAGGGTGAGAGAGAGGGAGGGGTGGCTTGGACCATGGAAGGAAGCAGAGTATGAATGATCGGGTGTTGGACAGAATACCATGTGCTCATGCGCCGCATGGTGGCGCAGCGGTAGAGTTGACGCCTTACAGCGAATGCAGCGCCGGAGACTCAGGTTCGATCCTGACTACGGGCGGCGTCTGTACGGAGTTTGTACGTTCTCCCCGTGACCTGCGTGGCTTTTCTCCGAGATCTTCGGTTTACTCCCACCCTCCAAAGACGTACTGGTATGTAGGTTAATTGACTGGGTAAATGTTTTTTTTTAAAATGTCCCTAATGTGTGTAGGATAGTGTTAACGTGCGGGGATCGCTGGGCGGCGCGGACCCGGTGTGCCCAAGGGCCTGTTTCCGCGCTGTATCTCTAAATCTAAAAATCTAATTTTGCCCACTAATAGACAATAGACAATAGACAATAGGTGCAGGAGTAGGCCATTCAGCCCTTCGAGCCAGCACCGCCATTCAATGCGATCATGGCTGATCACTCTCAATCAGTACCCTGTTCCTGCCTTCTCCCCATACCCCCTCACTCCGCTATCCTTAAGAGCTCTATCCAGCTCTCTCTTGAAAGCATCCAACAACTGGCCTCCACTGCCTTCTGAGGCAGAGAATTCCACACCTTCACCACCCTCTGACTGAAAAAGTTCTTCCTCATCTCCGTTCTAAATGGCCTACCCCTTATTCTTAAACTGTGGCCCCTTGTTCTGGACTCCCCCAACATTGGGAACATGTTATCTGCCTCTAATGTGTCCAATCCCCTAATTATCTTATATGTTTCAATAAGATCCCCCCTCATCCTTCTAAATTCCAGTGTATACAAGCCCAATCGCTCCAGCCTTTCAACATACGACAGTCCCGCCATTCCGGGAATTAACCTAGTGAACCTACGCTGCACGCCCTCCATAGCAAGAATATCCTTCCTCAAATTTGGAGACCAAAACTGCACACAGTACTCCAGGTGCGGTCTCACCAGGGCCCGGTACAACTGTAGAAGGACCTCTTTGCTCCTATACTCAACTCCTCTTGTTACGAAGGCCAACATTCCATTGGCTTTCTTCACTGCCTGCTGTACCTGCATGCTTCCTTTCATTGACTGATGCACTAGGACACCCAGATCTCGTTGAACTCCCCCTCCTCCTAACTTGACACCATTCAGATAATAATCTGCCTTTCTATTCTTACTTCCAAAGTGAATAACCTCACACTTATCTACATTAAACTGCATCTGCCATGTATCCGCCCACTCACTCAACCTCTCCAATGTGGAACCTTGTCGAAGGCTTTCTGAAAGTCGAGGTACACCACATCCACCGGCTCCCCCCTGTCAATTTTCCTAGTTACATCCTCAAAGAATTCCAGAAGATTAGTCAAGCATGATTTCCCCTTTGTAAATCAATGCTGACTTGGAAAAATCCTGTTACTACTATCCAAATGCTCCGCAATTTCGTCTTTTATAATTGATTCCAGCATCTTCCCCACCACTCATGTAAGACTAACTGGTCTATAATTTCCCGTTTTCTCTCTCCCTCCTATCTTAAAAAGTGGGACAACATTAGCTACCCTCCAATCCACAGGAACTGATCGTGAATCTGTAGAACATTGGAAAATGATCACCAATGCGCCCACAATTTCTAGCGCCACCTCCTTAACTACCCTGGAATGCAGACCATCAGGCCCTGGGGATTTATCAGCCTTCAGTCCCATCAGTCTACCCAACACCATTTCCTGCCTAATGTGAATTTCCTTCCGTTCCTCCGTCACCCTAGGATCTGTTGCCACTAGAACATCTGGGAGATTGCTTGTATCTTCCTTAGTGAAGACAGATCCATAGTACCGTTTCAACTCGTCTGCCATTTTCTTGTTCCCCATAATAAATTCCCCTGCTTCTGTCTTCAAGGGACGCACATTTGCCTTGACTATTTTTTTCCTCTTTACATACCTAAAAAAGCTTTTTCTATCCTCCTATATATTATTGGCTAGTTTACCGTGGAGTGGAGTGCTCATCCTGCAACATGTGGGAGATCAGGGATATTGTCGGTGTCCCTGATGACTACGTGTGGAGGAAGTGTGTCCAGCTGCAGCTCCTGGCAGACCGCATTGAACGGTTGGAGCTGCTGTTGGATTCATACTGGAGCATCCACGATGCTGAGAAGGTCGTGAATAGCAGGTACAGTGAGTTGACCACACCGCAGGTAAAGGTTAAGCGGACAGAAAGGGAACGGGTGGCCACTAGCCAGTGTAGCAGTAGGCAGATAGTGCAGGAGTCCCCTGCGGTCATCTCCCTCCTAGACAGATATACCATTTTGGATACTGTGGGGGGAGATGGCTCATCTGGGGAAGGCAGCAGCAGCCAAGTTCATGGCACCGTGGGTGGCTCTGCGGCAAAGGAGGGGAGGCAAAAGAGTGGAAGGGCTATAGTAATAGGGGATTCAATTGTAAGGAGAATAGATAGGCGTTTCTGCGGCCGCAAACGATTTCTGGTGCAAGGGTCAGGGTTGTCTCTGAGCGGCTGCAGAACATTCTGGAGGGGGAGGGTGAACAGCCAGTTGTCGTGGTGCACATTGGCAACAAAGATATAGATTAAAAACGGGATGAGGTCTTACAAGGTGAATTTAGGGAGCTAGGAGATAAACTTAAAAAGTAGGACCTCAAAGGTAATAATCTCTGGATTACTACAAGTGCCACGTGCTAGTCAGAGTAGAAATAGGAGGATATTTCAGATGAATATGTGGCTTGAAAAATGGTGCAAGGGGGAGGGATTCAAATTTCTAGGACATTGGAACCAGTTCTGGGGGAGGTGGGACCAGTACAAACAGGACGGTCTGCACCTGAGCTGGAATGGAACCAATGTCCTTGGGGGAGTGTTTGCTAGTGCTGTCGGGGAGGAATTAAACTAATGTGGCAGGGGGATGGGAGCATGAGCAGAGAGACAGAGGGGTGTAAAATGAGGGTAGAAGCAATAGATAGCAAGGTGAAAAGTAAAAGTGGCAGGCAGACAAATCCAGGGCAAAAATCAAAAAGGGCCACTTTTCAACATAATTGTATAAGGGGTAAGAGTGTTGTAAAGACAAGCCTGAAGGCTTTGTGCCTCAATGCAAGGAGCATTCGTAATAAGGTGAATGAGTTGAATGTGCAGATAGTTATTAATGAATATGATATAGTTGGGATTACGGAGACATGGCTCCAGGGTGACCAAGGCTGGGAGCTGAACATCCAGGGATATTCAATATTCAGGAGGGATAGACAGAAAGGAAAAGAAGGTGGGGTAGCGTTGCTGGTTAGAGAGGAGATTAACGCAATAGAAAGGAAGGACATTAGCTTGGAGGATGTGGAATCGATATGGGTAGAGCTGCGAAACACTAAGGGGCAGAAAACGCTAGTGGGAGTTGTGTACAGGCCACCTAACAGTAGTAGTAGAGTTGGGGATGGCATCAAACAGGAAATTAGAAATGCGTGCAACAAAGGTAAAACAGTTATAATGGGTGACTTCAATCTACATATAGATTGGGTGAATCAAATTGGCAGAGGTGCTGAGGAAGAGGATTTCTTGGAATGTATGCGGGATAGTTTTCTAAACCAACATGTAGAGGAACTAACGAGAGAGCAGGCTATTCTAGACTGGGTATTGAGTAATCAGGAAGGGTTAGTTAGCAGTCTTGATGTGCGTGGCCCCTTGGGCAAGAGTGACCATAATATGGTTGAGTTCTTCATTAGGATGGAGAGTGACATAGTTAATTCAGAAACAACGGTTCTGAACTTAAAGAAAGGTAACTTTGAGGGTATGAGACGTGAATTGGCCAAGATAGACTGGCAATTGATTCTTAAAGGGTTGATGGTGGATATGCAATGGAAGGCATTTAAAGACCGCATGGATGAACTACAACAATTGTTCATCCCAATTTGGCAAAAGAATAAATCAGGGAAGGTAGTGCATCTATGGCTAACAAGGGAAATTAGGGATAGTATCAAAACAAAAGATGAAGCATACAAATTAGCAAGAAAAAGCAGCCTTCCAGAGGACTGGGAGAAATTCAGAGTCCAGCAGAGGAGGACAAAGGGCTTAATTAGGAAAGGGAAAATAGATTATGAAAGAAGACTGGCAGGGAACATAAAAACTGACTGCAAAAGCTTTTATAGATATGTGAAGAGAAAAAGATTAGTTAAAACAAATGTAGGTCCCTTGCAGTCAGAAACAGGTGAATTGATCATGGGGAACAAGGACATGGCAGACCAATTGAATAACTACTTTGGTTCTGTCTTCACTAAGGAAGACATAAATAATCTGCCGGAAATAGCAGAGGACCGGGGGTCAAATGAGATGGAGGAGCTGAGTGAAATCCAGGTTAGTCGGGAAGTGATGTTAGGTAAATTGAATGGATTAAAGGCCAATAAATCCCCAGGGCCAGATAGGCTGCATCACAGAGTGCTTAAGGAGGTAGCCCCAGAAATAGTGGATGCATTAGTAATAATTTTTCAAAACTCTTTAGATTCTGAGGATTGGAGGGTAGATAATGTAACCCCACTTTTCAAAAAGGGAGGGAGAGAGAAAACGGGGAATTACAGACCAGTTAGTCTAACGTCGGTCGTGGGGAAAATGCTAGAGTCAGTTATTAAAGATGGGATAGCAGCACATTTGGAAAGTGGTGAAATCATTGGACAAGGTCTGCATGGATTTATGAAAGGTAAATCATGTCTGACGAATCTTATAGAATTTTTCGAGGATGTAACTAGTAGAGTGGATAAGGGAGAACCAGTGGATGTGTTATATCTGGACTTCCAGAAGGCTTTCGACAAGGTCCCACATAAGAGATTAGTATGCAAACTTAAAGCACACGGTATTGTGGGTTCAGTATTGATGTGGATAGAGAACTGGCTGGCAGACAGGAAGCAAAGAGTAGGAATAAACGGGTCCTTTTCAGAATGGCAGGCAGTGACTAGTGGGGTACCGCAAGGCTCAGTGCTGGGACCCCAGCTATTTACAATATATATTAATGATTTGGACGAGGGAATTGAATGCAACATCTCCAAGTTTGCGGATGACACGAAGCTGGGGGGCAGTGTTAGCTGTGAGGTGGATGCTAGGAGGCTGCAGGGTGACTTGAATAGGTTAGGTGAGTGGGCAAATGCATGGCAGATGCAGTATAATGTGGATAAATGTGAGGTTATCCACTTTGGTGGCAAGAACAGGAAAGCAGACTATTAACTGAATGGTGGCCGATTAGGAAAAGGGGAGATGCAACGAGACCTGGGTGTCGTGGTACACCAGTCATTGAAAGTAGGCATGCAGGTGCAGCAGGCAGTGAAGAAAGCAAATGGTATGTTGGCATTCATAGCGAGGGGATTTGAGTACAGGAGCAAGGAGGTTCTGCTGCAGTTGTACAGGGCATTGGTGAGACCACACCTGGAGTATTGCGTACAGTTTTGGTCTCCTAATCTGACAAAAGACATTCTTGCCATAGAGGGAGCACAGAGAAGGTTCACCAGGTTGATTCCTGGGATGGCAGGACTTTCATATGAAGAAAGACTGGATAGACTCGGCTTCTACTCGCTGGAATTTAGAAGATTGAGGGGGGATATTATAGAAACTTACAAAATTCTTAAGGGGTTGGACAGGCTAGATGCAGGAAGATTGTTCCCGATGTTGGGGAAGTCCAGAACAAGGGGTCACAGTTTAAGGATAAGGGGGTCTTTTAGGACCGAGATGAGAACGTTTTTTTTTCACACAGAGAGTGGTGAATCAGTGGAATTCTCTGCCACAGAGGGTAGTTGAGGCCTGTTCATTGGCTATATTTAAGAGGGAGTTAGATGTGGCTTTTATGCCTAAAGGGATCAGGGGGTATGGAGAGAAGGCAGGTACAGGATACTGAGTTAGATGATCAGCCATGATCATATTGAATGGCGGTGCAGGCTCGAAGGGCCGAATGGCCTCCTCCTGCACCTATTTTCTATGTTTCTATGTTTCTACCCTCGTACCCCATCTTTTCTCCCCATATTGCCTTCTTAGTTCTGTTGCTCCTCAAAAGAGTCCCAATCCTCTGGCTTCCCACTCTTCTTTGCTTTGTTGTACTTCTTCTCTTTTATTTTTATGCTGTCCTTGACTTCCCTTGTCAGCCACGGGTGCCTCTTACTCCCCTTAGAATCTTTCCTCCTCTTTGGGATAAATTGATCCTGCAACTTCTGCATTATTCCCAGGAATACCTGCCATTGCTGTTCCACCGTCTTCCCTGCTAGGGCCTCCTTCCAGTGAATTCTGGCCAGCTCCTGCCTCATACTGACACTTCCGATTTTCCCTTCTCCCGCTCAATTTTTAGAGTAAAACTTATCATATTGAGATCACTGCCTACTAATGGCTCTTTTACTTCGAGTCCCCTTTGCTGTTTATGTTATATGATCATGGCTTGGATGTGAATGTGGGAGGTGTGATTAGTAAGTTTGCGGAGGAAGCAAAAATTGTGGATAGTAGGGAAGGTTGTCAAAGTCTGCAGCAGGATGCAGGTTAATTATCTAAACCTTATTCGCATGCAGGGATATCAAATCACGAGAGTGCAGGTTTATATTGAGAGCAAAGTATTTTAAAGTATATCTGAGATTTAGGTTTTACTAGACCAAGTGGATCCATTGGGCCCAAACCTCTCCTGCATTGGTGCAGCACCCTCTCTTCCCCACCTCTCCCCCTCCTCCCTCCCCCTCCTCCCCCTCCTCCTCCTCCTCCTCCCCCCTCCCCCCCCCTCCCCCCTCACTCACTCCGCCCCCCCTCTCTCCCTCCCCCCAACGTCCCTAGGAGATAGATTTAAACCTTAAAATGTGAATAACTTAAAAAATATAACACCGATTTCAATGAAACTTCTTCCATTAGCACCAAAGGGATGACGGTGAGTAAGGTGGGCTTAAAATCGTTATGCTATCGTGTACCGTTTTGGCTGTAGTTCAGGAACAAACAAACAAACGAGAGGTTTAGTACATAGATTTACACTGAGAGTGGGTGATATCTGGAACATGCTACAGAGGAGGTGGTGGAGTGAGATATAAATCAATATATTGGAGGTATTTAAATAGGTGAGGTGGAGAAGAATGCCGGTGGAATGTGGGCAAATCGATTAGTATAGCTGGGGAAAAGATGGTCATGGACACGATGGGCCGAAGGGCCAGACTCTGTAATGTACAACCACGGCTCTCAGCTCCAAGAGCACTGAATGACTGAGTCTCCACAGCCACCGGTGCAGGGTCGTTCCCCAGTCTCTGCGTGTAGTAATGTCTCCTTATCTCTGTCCTACACGGTGCGGCCCACATTCTGAGAGAGTGCCCGCTCTACAGACCCCTCTGACAGGGGAACCATCCTCCCTGCATCCAGCCCACTGAGCCCTGTAAGAACTGTGTTTCACTGAGATCCCCTCTAATACACCCAAACGCTCGAGTACACAGGCCTAGTCTCCCCAATATCACCCCGCACAGCAAAATCATTGTCCCAGGGACAAGTATTGTCAATCTTTGCGGCATTCAACTCTGTGTAAGGTTTATCATGCTGTAGGTATGAAAAAAACTAAAGATCACAAGAAAATAGCAGGAGGAGTAGGCTCCACTCCTCAGGCCGACTCCGCCATTCAATGTGATCCTGACTGATCTACGATGGCACCAATTCCGGTTCTATACAAGTTGTCCATAACCGCCAATTTCTCGATCCTTCAAATATCCATCTGTGTTCACTTTGCCTATTCCAATAATCTGACCTATCACTACCTCCCAGGGCAGAACATTTCAGATGCTCACTGCTGTTTATGTTATATTTCTAAGGCTTGGATGTGAATGTTGGAGGTCTGATTAGCAATTTGATAGCAGCGAACTCCATGGTAGGCTGATCAGGAAGGCTGGAACATATGGAATCCAGGGTAGTTAGCCAATGGGTAAACATGTGGCCTGAAGGTGGGAGACAGAGGGTGGAGGTAGAGAGTTGTTTTTCAGACTGGAGGCCTGTCGCAAGTGGTGCCCCACAATGCTCAATGCTGAATCCACTGTTGGTCCCTATTCATACAAATGATTAGATAAATGATGTGTATGTGGGTGGCATGGCTAGCAGGTTTGTGGATGAGACTAAAATTCATGAGACATCGTGGAGAGTGAAGAAGGTCTAAGATTAAACTGGTCATAATGAACTGGGCCAACGGACTGAGGAGTAGGAGATGCAGTTTTCTAAACTTCGAGGGCATCGGTTTAAGTTGTGAAGGGAAAGTCTAAAGTTTTCAATGTTTTCAGGCACTGGGTGGCAGAGAGCTAGCTGCCATAGGAAGTGTTAGAGGCGAATATAATCTCTCTCGGCAATGTTTGCATCTGTGTTACGAAAAGGCGTTATAAACAAGAAGAGGGGAACTGGACAGGTTTTACCTCGCTTAATGACAGATGTTTCTCTCCACAGCGTGTTCATCAAAAAATGCTGATGGAATTTTTCAATCGACAAGGCACCGTCTGTCACTGTGAATGCTTTATCTTCATCACTAACCCTGCAAATATTTAGCAGCTGGTTATAAACTGAGCATCAACAAATTCTTTGAGCTTTTACACACAAACATGCAGTGTTTCAGTCAAGAGCATGTCCTACCTCTTCTTCCTCCCAGCTTCCTCCTGCAAGAAATAAAACACAAATCTGAGCAGACTGAGACGGGACATCCACATCCCAACAGCAGGAGTTTCACACAAATCACAACAAGCCCCAGAAATGTTCCATTGCCCAGCATTTATTGTCATCGTCACAGAGACAAATATTGGATATTGCCCTAGAGATTCTACAAGTGTATTAATAGCAAAATAATAACTATGGGGAGAATAGGTTCCTTTAAGAGCAAAGGGATAATTAGGATAGGATAGGATAGGTCCCCTTAATTGCTGGCGACCTCAAGGCATGTTAAGGTGGGTAAATCAAAGGGCTTGAAGAAGTGTATCCGAGAGCAAGCCTTCAACAGATCGGTTTAACGCCGCGTAATTCTTTCCCACTAAAGAGGAACATAGGACAAACTTTCCACATGATGTTTTGAGTCCTGGAGATTTTCCATCTTTTCGGGGAAATATCAAACATTCGCTAACTCAGTGACAGGATCACAGTAACTCATCCCAAGGAGACCGCAGGCAGTGCTGAGATCCCACAGATTATGCGGGAGGCCATTTAGTTTGGGAACAACAGCAGCACAGCTCTGGAACAGACGGAGCATTTACCCAGTTCTCAATTACTGGCAAATGCAGCATTTATTTCACAAATATCCCCCACCATTTTGTGACTGTGCACTTTCACTTCGCCAAACTGGAGTGTCACCCCTCACCTTCAGAAACACCACACTGTCCTTTTGATCCATCTGCTGCTGCAACTTAAAGAGTTCCTCCTGAATAGATTTTAAATTCTCTTCGATCTT
>NW_027603700.1:0-11000 GCF_053455715.1 Rhinoraja longicauda
TTCTCTGCCTCAGAAGGCAGTGGAGGCCAATTCTCTGAATACATTCAAGAGAGAGCTAGATAGAGCTCTTAAGGATAGCGGAGTCAGGGGGTATGGGGAGAAGGGAGGAACGGGGTACTGATTAAGAATGATCAGCCATGATCACATTGAATGGTGGTGCTGGCTGGAAGGGCCGAATGGCCTCCTCCTGCACCTATTGTTTATTGTCTATCTATGTACCTGTCCAAATGTCCTGACCCAACACCTCAGAGACCCAAGGCCAAAGCAATCGCACATATGGCCAAACTCTACAGTGATTGGGAGCAGGAACCCTGGCACATGGACTCAGATGTGCAGCTCTGTCCAAGGCGGATGCCTGGCCTGCAATCTGTTGCCAGGTAACAGGCACCAGGGCATTTGCAGCTCACCTGACATTAATCCCAATATTGAATCATGATGTCGATAATTCCAAAGGCTAAAGGTGACTATTAATCCAATCAAGAGGGTCTTGACCTGAAGCGTCACCCATTCCTTCTCACCAAGATGCTGCCTGACCTGCTGAGTTACTCCAGCATTTTGTGATACCTTCGATTAATCCAATCTTGACAACAGTGCAACATGGGCAACCACTTGCACAATATGTATTTTGTGTGTTTGAGTTTATGTGCCTGCAATGTTTCTGCAAGCAAGATTTTCATTGTATCTGTACCTCACCATACTTGTGCATGTAACAATAAACTTGACTGTCTTGTCTCTGAGATAAACAGTGAGTGATGCAGTTAACTGAATAACTATTGATTAATCAGAATGTATCAAAGTGTCTGATAACATTCCCAAGCAAGAGATGATGCTTGAAAAACCAATATTGGAATTTATTTTTAGGATAACAGGTTCCTGAAGTGTTAACCCAATCCATGGTTTATATCCCGTACAGCAGACATGACAGCTGTTGTTTTCCCCAGTCATCTACCCCTCATTAAAAGTAGGATATGATTACTGTCACATAGCTTTTAGTGAGATCCAGCTGTGTGTCATTTGGCTGCACAGCAGCAGCAGCTGGACTTAGATACATAGACAATAGGTGCAGGAGAGGCCATTCAGCCCTTCAAGCCAGCACCACCATGCAATGTGATCATGGCTGATCATCCACAATCAGTAACCCGTTCTTGCATTCTCCCCATATCCCTTGATTCCGCAAGCCGTGAGAGCTTTATCTAACTCTCTTTTGAATGCATCCAGTGAATCGGCCTCCACTGCCCTCTGAGGCAGAGAATTCCACAAATTCACAACTCTCAGGGTGATGTTTTTCCTCATCTCAGTTCTAAATGGCCTACCTGAGGGCGTGCAGCATTGGTTTACTAGGTTAATTCCCGGAATATCGGTATTATCATATGTTGAAAGACTGGAGCGACTAGGCTTGTATACACTGGAATTTAGAAGGATGAGAGGAGACCTTATCGAAACGTATAAGATTATTAAGGGGTTCGACACGTTAGAGGCAGGAAACATGTTCCCAATGTTGGGGGAGTCCAGAACAAGGGGCCACAGTTTAAGAAAATATAGGGTAGGTCATTTAGAACTGAGTTGAGGAAAAACTTTTTCAGTCAGAGAGTTGTGAATCTGTGGAATTCTCTGCCTCAGAAGGCAGTGGAGGCCAATTCTCTGAATGCATTCAAGAGAGAGCTGGATAGGGTGAGGGTTGAGGGTGAGGGTTGAGGGTGAGAGTTAAGGGTGAGGGTTAAGGGTGAGGGTTAAGGGTGAGGGTTAAGTGTGAGGGTTAAGGGTGAGGGTTAGGGTTGAGGGTTAAGGGTGAGGGTTAAGGGTGAGGGTTAAGGGTGAGGGTTAAGGGTGAGGGTTAAGGGTGAGGGTTAAGGGTGAGGGTTAAGGGTGAGGGTTAAGGGTATGGGTTAAGGGTAAGGGTGAGGGTTGAGGGTGAGGGTTAAGGGGGAGGGTTAAGGATGAGGGTTAAGGGTGAGGGTTAAGGTTGAGGGTTAAGGGTAAGTGTGAGGGTTAAGGGTGAGGGTTAAGGGTGCAGGTTAAGGGTGACGGTTAAGGGTTAAGTGTGAGGGTTAAGGGTGAGGGTGAGGGTTATGGGTGAGGGTGAAGGGTGAGAATTAAGGGTGAGGGTTAAGGTGAGGGTTAAGGGTGAGGGAAAAGGGTGAGGGTTAAGAGTGAGGGTTAAGGGTGAGGGTTAAGGATGAGGGTTAAGGGTTAACGGTGAGGGTTAAGGGTGAGGGTTAAGGGCGATGGTTAAGGGTGAGGGTTAAGGGTTAAAGGTGAGGGTTAAGGGTGAGGGTTAAGGGTAAGGGAGAGGGTTAAGGGTGAGGGTTAAGGATGAGGGTTAAGGGTGAGGGTTAAGGGTGAGGGTTAAGGATAAGTGTGAGGGTTAAGGGTGAGGGTTAAGGGTGAGGGTTAAGGGTGAGGGTTAAGGATGAGGGTTAAGGGTGAGGGTTGAGGGTGAGGGTTAAGGGTGAGGGTTAAGGGTGAGGGTTAAGGGGTGAGGGTTAAGGGTGAGGGTTAAGGGTTAAGGGTGAGGGTTAAGGGTTAGGGTTAAGGGTGAGGCTTAAGGGTGAGGGTTACAGGTTAAGGGTGATGGTTAAGGGCCAGGGTTAAAAGTAAGAGGAGGGCTACGGGTGAGGGTTAAGGGTGAGAGTTAAGGGTTAAGGGTGAGGGTTAAGGGTGAGGGTTAAAGGTGAGGGTTAAGGGTGAGGGTTAAGGGTGAGGGTTAAGGGTGAGGGTTAAGGGTGAGAGTTAAGGGTTAAGGGTGAGGGTTAAGGGTGAGAGTTAAGGGTGAGGGTTAAGGGTGAGGGTTAAGGGTGAGGATTAAGGGTTAAGGGTGAGGGTTAAGGGTGAGGGTTAAGGGTGAGAGTTAAGGGTGAGGGTTAAGTGTGAGGGTTAAGGGTGAGGGTTAAGGGTGAGGGTTAAGGATGAGAGTTAAGGGTTAAGGGTGAGGGTTAAGGGTGAGGGTTAAGGGTGATGGTTAAGGGTAAGGGTGAGGGTTGAGGTGAGGGTTAAGGGTTAGGGTTAGGGTTAAGGGTAAGGGTGAGGGTTAAGGGTGAGGGTTAAGGATGAGGGTTATGGGTTAAGGGTGAGGGTTAAGGGTGAGGTTTAAGGGTAAGTGTGAGGGTTAAGGGTGAGTGTGAGGGTTAAGGGTGAGGGTTAATGGTGAGGGATAAGGGTTAAGGGTGAGGGTTAAGGGTGAGGGTTGAGGGTGTGGGTTAAGTGTAAAGGGTGAGGATTAAGGGTTAAGGGTGAGGGTTAAGGGTGATGGTTAAGGGTGAGGGATAAGTGTTAAGGGTGAGGGTTAATAGACAATAGACAATAGACAATAGGTGCAGGAGTAGGCCATTCAGCCCTTCGAGCCAGCACCGCCATTCAATGCGATCATGGCTGATCACTATCAATCAGTACCCCGTTCCTGCCTTCTCCCCATACCCCCTCACTCCGCTATCCTTAAGAGCTCTATCCAGCTCTCTCTTGAAAGCATCCAACGAACTGGCCTCCACTGCCTTCTGAGGCAGAGAATTCCACACCTTCACCACCCTCTGACTGAAAAAGTTCTTCCTCATCTCCGTTCTAAATGGCCTACCCCTTATTCTCAAACTGTGGCCCCTTGTTCTGGACTCCCCCAACATTGGGAACATGTTATCTGCCTCTAATGTGTCCAATCCCCTAATTATCTTATATGTTTCAATAAGATCCCCCCTCATCCTTCTAAATTCCAGTGTATACAAGCCCAATCGCTCCAGCCTTTCAACATACGACAGTCCCGCCATTCCGGGAATTAATCTAGTGAACCTACGCTGCACGCCCTCCATAGCAAGAATATCCTTCCTCAAATTTGGAGACCAAAACTGCACACAGTACTCCAGGTGCGGTCTCACCAGGGCCCGGTACAACTGTAGAAGGACCTCTTTGCTCCTATACTCAACTCCTCTTGTTACGAAGGCCAACATTCCATTGGCTTTCTTCACTGCCTGCTGAACCTGCATGCTTCCTTTCATTGACTGATGCACTAGGACACCCAGATCTCGTTGAACTCCCCCTCCTCCTAACTTGACACCATTCAGATAATAATCTGCCTTTCTATTCTTACTTCCAAAGGGTGAGGCTTAAGGGTGAGGGTTACAGGATAAGGGTGAGGGTTAAGGGTGAGGGTTAAGGGCGAGGGTTAAGGGTAAGGGTGAGGGTTAAGGGTGAGGGTTAAGGGTGAGGGTTAAGGGTGTGGGTTAAGGGTGAGGGTTAAGGGTGAGGGTTAAGGGTGAGGGTTAAGGGTTAAGGGTGAGGGTTAAGGGTGATGGTTAAGGGTGTGGGTTAAGGGTTAAGGGTTAGGGTTAACGGTGAGGCTTAAGGGTGAGGGTTACAGGTTAAGGGTGATGGTTAAGGGTGAGGGTTAAGGGCCAGGGTTAAAAGTAAGAGGAGGGCTACGGGTGAGGGTTAAGGGTGAGAGTTAAGGGTTAAGGGTGAGGGTTAAGGGTGAGGGTTAAGGGTGAGGGTTAAGGGTGAGGGTTAAGGGTGAGGGTTAAGTGTGAGGGTTAAGGGTGAGGGTTAAGGGTGAGGGTTAAGGGTGAGAGTTAAGGGTTAAGGGTGAGGGTTAAGGGTGAGAGTTAAGGGTGAGGGTTAAGGGTGAGGATTAAGGGTTAAGGGTGAGGGTTAAGGGTGAGGGTTAAGGGTGAGAGTTAAGGGTGAGGGTTAAGTGTGAGGGTTAAGGGTGAGGGTTAAGGGTGAGGGTTAAGGGTGAGGGTTAAGGATGAGAGTTAAGGGTTAAGGGTGAGGGTTAAGGGTGAGGGTTAAGGGTGATGGTTAAGGGTAAGGGTGAGGGTTGAGGTGAGGGTTAAGGGTTAGGGTTAAGGGTAAGGGTTAAGGGTGAGGGTTAAGGGTGAGGGTTAAGGATGAGGGTTATGGGTTAAGGGTGAGGGTTAAGGGTGAGGGTTAAGTGTGAGGGTTAAGGGTGAGGGTTAAGGGTGAGAGTTAAGGGTTAAGGATGAGGGTTAAGGGTGAGAGTTAAGGGTGAGGGTTAAGGGTGAGGATTAAGGGTTAAGGGTGAGGGTTAAGGGTGAGGGTTAAGGGTGAGAGTTAAGGGTGAGGGTTAAGTGTGAGGGTTAAGGGTGAGGGTTAAGGGTGAGGGTTAAGGATGAGAGTTAAGGGTTAAGGGTTAAGGGTGAGGGTTAAGGGTGAGGGTTAAGGGTGATGGTTAAGGGTAAGGGTGAGGGTTGAGGTGAGGGTTAAGGGTTAGGGTTAAGGGTAAGGGTTAAGGGTGAGGGTTAAGGGTGAGGGTTAAGGATGAGGGTTAATGGTGAGGGATAAGGGTTAAGGGTGAGGGTTAAGGGTGAGGGTTGAGGGTGTGGGTTAAGTGTAAAGGGTGAGGATTAAGGGTTAAGGGTGAGGGTTAAGGGTGAGGGTTAAGGGTGATGGTTAAGGGTGAGGGTTAAGGGTTAAGGGTGAGGGTTAAGGGTGAGGCTTAAGGGTGAGGGTTACAGGTTAAGGGTGAGGGTTAAGGGTGAGCGTTAAGGGCGAGGGTTAAGGGTAAGGGTGAGGGTTAAGGGTGAGGGTTAAGGGTGAGGGTTAAGGGTGTGGGTTAAGGGTGAGGGTTAAGGGTGAGGGTTAAGGGTAAGTGTGAGGGTTAAGGGTGAGGGTTAAGGGTGAGGGTTAAGGGTGAGGGTTAATGGTGAGGGATAAGGGTTAAGGGTGAGGGTTAAGGGTGAGGGTTGAGGGTGTGGGTTAAGTGTAAAGGGTGAGGATTAAGGGTTAAGGGTGAGGGTTAAGGGTGAGGGTTAAGGGTGATGGTTAAGGGTGAGGGTTAAGGGTTAAGGGTGAGGGTTAAGGGTGAGGCTTAAGGGTGAGGGTTACAGGTTAAGGGTGAGGGTTAAGGGTGAGCGTTAAGGGCGAGGGTTAAGGGTAAGGGTGAGGGTTAAGGGTGAGGGTTAAGGGTGAGGGTTAAGGGTGTGGGTTAAGGGTGAGGGTTAAGGGTGAGGGTTAAGGGTTAAGGGTGAGGGTTAAGGGTGAGAGTTAAGGGTGAGGTTTAAGGGTGAGGGTTAAGGGTTAGGGTTAAGGGTGAAGGTTAAGGGTGAGGGTTAAGGGTGAGGGTTAAGGGTGAGGGTTAAGTGTGTGGGTTAAGGGGGAGGGTTAAGGGTGAGGGTTAAGGGTGAGGGTTAAGGGTTAAGGGTGAGGGTTAAGGGTGAGAGTTAAGGGTGAGGTTTAAGGGTGAGGGTTAATTCTGAGGGTTAAGGGTGAGGGTTAAGGGTGAGGGTTAAGGGTGAGGATTAAGGGTTAAGGGTGAGGGTTAAGGGTGAGGGTTAAGGGTGATAGTTAAGGGTGAGGGTTAAGGGTGAGGGTTAAGGGTGAGGGTTAAGGGTGAGGGTTAAGGGTGAGGGATAAGGGTGAAGGATAAGGGTGAAGGTTAAGGGTGAGGGTTAAGGGTGAGGGTTAAGGGTGAGGGTTAAGGGTGAGGGTTAAGGGTGAGGGTTAAGGGTGAGGGTTAAGGTTAAGGGTGAGGGTTAAGGGTGAGGGTTAAGGGTGAGGGTTAAGGATGAGGGTTAAGGGTTAAGGGTGAGGGTTAAGGTTGAGGGTTAAGGGTAAGTGTGAGGGTTAAGGGTGAGGGTTAAGGGTGAGGGTTAAGGGTGAGGGTTAATGGTTAAGGGTGAAGGTTAAGGGTGAGGGTTAAGGGTGAGGGTTAAGGGTGGGTTAAGGGTGAGGGTTAAGGGTGAGGGTTAAGGGCGAGGGTTAAGGGTGAGGGTTAAGGGTAAGTGTGAGGGTGAGGATTAAGGGTGAGGGTTAAGGGTGAGGGTTAAGGGTGAGGGTTAAGGGTGAGGGTTAAGGGTGAGGGTTAAGGATGAGGGTTAAGGGTTAAGGGTGAGGGTTAAGGTTGAGGGTTAAGGGTAAGTGTGAGGGTAAAGGGTGAGGGTTAAGGGTGAGGGTTAAGGGTGAGGGTTAAGGGTGAGGGTTAATGGTTAAGGGTGAGGGTGAAGGGTGAGGTTTAAGGGTGGGTTAAGGGTGAGGGTTAAGGGTGAGGGTTAAGGGTTAAGGCTGAGGGTTAAGGGTGAGGGTTAAAGGTGAGGGTTAAGGGTGAGGGTTAAGGGTGAGGGTTAAGGGTGAGGGTTAAGGGTGAGAGTTAAGGGTTAAGGGTGAGGGTTAAGGGTGAGAGTTAAGGGTGAGGGTTAAGGGTGAGGGTTAAGGGTGAGGATTAAGGGTTAAGGGTGAGGGTTAAGGGTGAGGGTTAAGGGTGAGAGTTAAGGGTGAGGGTTAAGTGTGAGGGTTAAGGGTGAGGGTTAAGGGTGAGGGTTAAGGATGAGAGTTAAGGGTTAAGGGTGAGGGTTAAGGGTGAGGGTTAAGGGTGATGGTTAAGGGTAAGGGTGAGGGTTGAGGTGAGGGTTAAGGGTTAGGGTTAGGGTTAAGGGTAAGGGTGAGGGTTAAGGGTGAAGGTTAAGGATGAGGGTTATGGGTTAAGGGTGAGGGTTAAGGGTGAGGTTTAAGGGTAAGTGTGAGGGTTAAGGGTGAGGGTTAAGGGTGAGGGTTAAGGGTGAGGGTTAATGGTGAGGGATAAGGGTTAAGGGTGAGGGTTAAGGGTGAGGGTTGAGGGTGTGGGTTAAGTGTAAAGGGTGAGGATTAAGGGTTAAGGGTGAGGGTTAAGGGTGATGGTTAAGGGTGAGGGTTAAGTG
Source organism: Rhinoraja longicauda (assembly GCF_053455715.1). Classification (NCBI taxonomy): domain Eukaryota; kingdom Metazoa; phylum Chordata; class Chondrichthyes; order Rajiformes; family Arhynchobatidae; genus Rhinoraja; species Rhinoraja longicauda. The sequence continues at coordinate 7,638 of NW_027603700.1, forward strand.
TTAAGGGTGAGGGTTAAGGGTGAGGCTTAAGGGTGAGGGTTACAGGTTAAGGGTGAGGGTTAAGGGTGAGGGTTAAGGGCGAGGGTTAAGGGTAAGGGTGAGGGTTAAGGGTGAGGGTTAAGGGTGAGGGTTAAGGGTGAGGGTTAAGGGTGAGGGTTAAGGGTTAAGGGTGAGGGTTAAGGGTGATGGTTAAGGGTGTGGGTTAAGGGTTAAGGGTTAGGGTTAAGGGTGAGGCTTAAGGGTGAGGGTTACAGGTTAAGGGTGATGGTTAAGGGTGAGGGTTAAGGGCCAGGGTTAAAAGTAAGAGGAGGGCTACGGGTGAGGGTTAAGGGTGAGAGTTAAGAGTTAAGGGTGAGGGTTAAGGGTGAGGGTTAAGGGTGAGGGTTAAGGGTGAGAGTTAAGGGTGAGGGTTAAGGGTGAGGGTTAAGTGTGAGGGTTAAGGGTGAGGGTTAGGGTTAAGGGTAAGGGTTAAGGGTGAGGGTTAAGGGTGAGGGTTAAGGATGAGGGTTATGGGTTAAGGGTGAGGGTTAAGGGTGAGGGTTAAGGGTGAGGGTTAAGGGTGAGGGTTAAGGGTGAGGGTTAAGTGTGAGGGTTAAGGGTGAGGGTTAAGGGTGAGAGTTAAGGGTTAAGGGTGAGGGTTAAGGGTGAGAGTTAAGGGTGAGGGATAAGGGTGAGGATTAAGGGTTAAGGGTGAGGGTTAAGGGTGAGGGTTAAGGGTGAGAGTTAAGGGTGAGGGTTAAGTGTGAGGGTTAAGGGTGAGGGTTAAGGGTGAGGGTTAAGGGTGAGGGTTAAGGCTGAGAGTTAAGGGTTAAGGGTGAGGGTTAAGGGTGAGGGTTAAGGGTGATGGTTAAGGGTAAGGGTGAGGGTTGAGGTGAGGGTTAAGGGTTAGGGTTAGGGTTAAGGGTAAGGGTTAAGGGTGAGGGTTAAGGGTGAGGGTTAAGGATGAGGGTTATGGGTTAAGGCTGAGGGTTAAGGGTGAGGGTTAAGTGTGAGGGTTAAGGGTGAGGGTTAAGGGTGAGAGTTAAGGGTTAAGGATGAGGGTTAAGGGTGAGAGTTAAGGGTGAGGGTTAAGGGTGAGCATTAAGGGTTAAGGGTGAGGGTTAAGGGTGAGGGTTAAGGGTGAGAGTTAAGGGTGAGGGTTAAGTGTGAGGGTTAAGGCTGAGGGTTAAGGGTGAGGGTTAAGGATGAGAGTTAAGGGTTAAGGGTTAAGGGTGAAGGTTAAGGGTGAGGGTTAAGGGTGATGGTTAAGGGTAAGGGTGAGGGTTGAGGTGAGGGTTAAGGGTTAGGGTTAAGGGTAAGGGTTAAGGGTGAGGGTTAAGGGTGAGGGTTAAGGATGAGGGTTATGGGTTAAGGGTGAGGGTTAAGGGTGAGGTTTAAGGGTAAGTGTGAGGGTTAAGGGTGAGGGTTAAGGGTGAGGGTTAAGGGTGAGGGTTAATGGTGAGGGATAAGGGTTAAGGGTGAGGGTTAAGGGTGAGGGTTGAGGGTGTGGGTTAAGTGTAAAGGGTGAGGATTAAGGGTTAAGGGTGAGGGTTAAGGGTGAGGATTAAGGGTGATGGTTAAGGGTGTGGGTTAAGGGTTAAGGGTGAGGGTTAAGGGTGAGGCTTAAGGGTGAGGGTTACAGGTTAAGGGTGAGGGTTAAGGGTGAGCGTTAAGGGCGAGGGTTAAGGGTAAGGGTGAGGGTTAAGGGTGAGGGTTAAGGGTGAGGGTTAAGGGTGTGGGTTAAGGGTGAGGGTTAAGGGTGAGGGTTAAGGGTTAAGGGTGAGGGTTAAGGGTGAGAGTTAAGGGTGAGGTTTAAGGGTGAGGGTTAAGGGTTAGGGTTAAGGGTGAAGGTTAAGGGTGAGGGTTAAGGGTGAGGGTTAAGGGTGAGGGTTAAGGGTGTGGGTTAAGGGGGAGGGTTAAGGGTGAGGGTTAAGGGTGAGGGTTAAGGGTTAAGGGTGAGGGTTAAGGGTGAGAGTTAAGGGTGAGGTTTAAGGGTGAGGGTTAATTCTGAGGGTTAAGGGTGAGGGTTAAGGGTGAGGATTAAGGGTTAAGGGTGAGGGTTAAGGGTGAGGGTTAAGGGTGATAGTTAAGGGTGAGGGTTAAGGGTGAGGGTTAAGGGTGAGGGTTAAGGGTGAGGGTTAAGGGTGAGGGATAAGGGTGAAGGATAAGGGTGAAGGTTAAGGGTGATGGTTAAGGGTGAGGGTTAAGGGTGAGGGTTAAGGGTGAGGGTTAAGGGTGAGGGTTAAGGGTGAGGGTTAAGGGTATGGGTTAAGGTTAAGGGTGAGGGTTAAGGGTGAGGGTTAAGGGTGAGGGTTAAGGATGAGGGTTAAGGGTTAAGGGTGAGGGTTAAGGTTGAGGGTTAAGGGTAAGTGTGAGGGTAAAGGGTGAGGGTTAAGGGTGAGGGTTAAGGGTGAGGGTTAAGAGTGAGGGTTAATGGTTAAGGGTGAGGGTGAAGGGTGAGGTTTAAGGGTGGGTTAAGGGTGAGGGTTAAGGGTGAGGGTTAAGGGCGAGGGTTAAGGGTGAGGGTTAAGGGTAAGTGTGAGGGTGAGGATTAAGGGTGAGGGTTAAGGGTGAGGGTTAAGGGTGAGGGTTAAGGGTGAGGGTTAAGGGTGAGGGTTAAGGATGAGGGTTAAGGGTTAAGGGTGAGGGTTAAGGTTGAGGGTTAAGGGTAAGTGTGAGGGTAAAGGGTGAGGGTTAAGGGTGAGGGTTAAGGGTGAGGGTTAAGGGTGAGGGTTAATGGTTAAGGGTGAGGGTGAAGGGTGAGGTTTAAGGGTGGGTTAAGGGTGAGGGTTAAGGGTGAGGGTTAAGGGCGAGGGTTAAGGATGAGGGTTAAGGGTAAGTATGAGGGTGAGGATTAAGGGTGAGGGTTAAGGGTGAGGGTTAAGGGTGAGGGTTAAGGTGAGTGTTAAGGGTGAGGGTTAAGGGTGAGTGTTAAGGGTATGGGTTAAGGGTAATGGTGAGGGTTAAGGGTGAGGGTTAAGGGTGAGGGTTAAGGATGAGGGTTAAGGGTTAAGGGTGAGGGTTAAGGGTGAGGGTTAAGGGTGAGGGTTAAGGGTGGGTTAAGGGTGAGGGTTAAGGGTGAGGGTTAAGCGTGAGGGTTAAGGGTTAGGGTTAAGGGTAAGTGTGAGGGTGAGGATTAAGTGTGAGGGTTAAGTGTGAGGGTTAAGGGTGATGGTTAAGGGTGAGGGTTAAGGGTGAGGGTTAAGGGTGAGGGTTAAGGGTTAAGGGTGAGGGTTAAGGGTGAGGGTTGAGGGTGAGGGTTAAGGGTTAAGGGTGAGGATTAAGGGTTAAGGGTGATGGTTAAGAGTGTGGGTTAAGGGTTAAGGGTTAGGGTTAAGGGTGAGGCTTAAGGGTGAGGGTTACGGGTTAAGGGTGATGGTTAAG